>NC_038050.1:56384851-56482873 GCF_002211085.1 Panicum hallii
CATAAATAAGGTACAGGACATGTCCTATCCCCTAGCCCAATATGGACTCCCTGATATACACAGCCCCGTGGCCCCGGGTCTGATAGGTTCCCCAACCACATATTTTGTCTGCTTGAAGAAAAGATCGGCCATAGAACAGTTATATTTAGATATATATGGAGATATGGAAAATATACCTACGTACAAGAGAACAGGATGATATTTGTTTGTGAGCAAATGAGACCTTTGACGTTGACAAAAATCCCCGAACACATACATTCTGGTCTGGACATCTAGCTGCTGGTTGACGTGCAGAGTTCGGAACAAAAGGTGCACAGCTCAACACGCGTTGCTCATCCGATAAATCAATTTCCGGTGGCTCAACATGCATGTAGGAATAAGTGTGTTTTACATTTAGAATATATCGCATAATAAGTTCTCATCTGGGTCATCTATAAATTTAAGTATGAAGTTTGTACTTGTAATACTATCTTTGATTATTTGATCAAGGCCGAAATAAAGCTTACTATCAGCAAGTGTATTCATCTATGTATTGTTTTCTCTTTGCATACTAGAGCCGCTTTGATATGACCTAAACATGTGATTATTGTGTTAAAGTAATCCCTCTGTTTGTTTATATATGACGTTTCCAACAGGTTTGAAGAAATTAAAGAATTGGTACATTCTTTCTATTTTGGCCTCGTGCTCCTTTCAATTAGCTGTCACCTATATTCGCTCATCCACTCTGTTGTGATCTAGTCAGCCATTCCCATAAGCAGGTGGCCACTGATTCCCTATGTTGCAGATCGTTCTGAGATGCGACCCGAGGTAAATACCACCTCCATCGGTGAGCTCCCTTCAACCACACCCTAACGGCTGCCGCCACAGACCCTGGCTAGCAACAAAGGTGGTAGCCGGTGGTGGCCCCGAGTGATGGTCGTTGAGGCTCCCTCCCTAGGCTTGGGCATGCGGGTCATTCAGGAAAATCGGATCGGGTAATTAAGGTAATGAGAACCGCTACCCGATATCATCCGAGAAAGGGATTACCCGAGGGTACCCGAAAATTCGGGTTCGGGTATCGGGTAATCCCGATTACCCAATGTATGTTGCAATCAGATTTCAGGCAGGACACAACGGCACGTTCAGGCAGTATTTTAGCAGGTTTTCATTAATAATTTTGAATACAAATTCATACAGGGGAAAGCACACAAACATTTTCAGCATCACGCCATCACTAAATTCAGATTTCAGGCAGTACCACTACCATGCACAAACACGTTACACATGAGTTCATCAACAGAACACTTGAAGTCTGTACTCATAAAACACTAAAACACTTGAAGTCTGAAATCTAAAGACACAAAACATTAAAACACTTGAAGACAAAACAAATCGAGTCTGGGACAAGTGCAGCAAATCGGATCAGCAATCAGTTCATCATGCAAACACATGCTGTAACACGAGCAGGGGACAGGAGCCTGTGTCGCTGCCGATGAGGATGCTAGCGGCTGGGGATGGGGCCGCGCGGCCGTGTGGGACGCTGGGTCTCGGCAGCGGCCGTCGAGGTCGCGCACGCGAGTGAGCGGTGGGGTCGCGGGCATGCGGGGCGGCATCCGCCGAGCGTCTGGGGCCTTGCGTTGTGTGCGGCGGATGGCGGCAAGACGAGCAGGGGCAGGGGCGCTGGGTGAGTGAGTGGTGCGGCGTGCCGCGTGCGGTGGCGGCCGCAGGGTCACATCTTGAGTAGGGAGTCGGGGCGGGGTGGTCAGGTGATTGCTTGTCAAGATGCGAGCTGTGGGTGGTCTGGTATGGGCCTTGGACCTTGACTAAATTGGGCATTTTCTAGATATCAAGTAATTTAGGATATTCGGATACTGGAGGTATATACCTGAATTTTCCAAACTAATTTCGGGTTCCTCAGCATGGTACCCGAGATAGCAATCGGCATATCACGTTCGAGTATTTCGGGAGCGGATTCAGGTATTTCGGGTTCGGATTTTAGGTTCGGGAAATTGTGCCCAGGCCTATCCCTTCCTCTCATATCTCCCTTCCCTGATGCTTCTCCTTATTTTGCTCCCTCCACTTTGTATCAAATTGGCGTAGTTGGTCACCATATTTGTCGGTTAATAATAGCATAAGTGTAGAATTTAGAAGCATTTATTGGGATAGTTTATAATATTTTTGTAATGGTAAAGATGCGTAATTTAATACAAATTTAGAGGTTGTATTAGGTTAATTTCATTTTTAATTGCAGCACACGTGAGTAATTTAGATGGAGATTTTGGAAGAATACTTCACATTATTTTTTATAGCGGTGCAGGTGGGTAATTTGGATGCAGATTCTGAAGAGGTCCATTAGGTTCTTTTTCCTAATCATGTGGCTATATTTTCAAAACATATGACACTATGACAAATTACTCACATACATACATGCTTCCATACACAACCCATGGATGCACACATGCACCTCGTCTACCCCTATGAACACCTCCAAGAATTTGATCGGATCTTGCTGTGGACGACAATATTGCATCCACTGAAATAATAGTAGTTGTAAATATGACCACCCAACCTCAGCCGAAGTCTCGGGCCTAGGTCCTTTCCATCACAAGTAACCTAACCAACTAAACTATGCTCACTTAGCTCTGAGGGCTTTTGCGTTGCCAACAACGATAATCAAGAGTACAAAACTTGATGGATAAATGATATACTCTTGTTTGTCAAATTCTAAATTTCTACTTTTTTTCTAGTGGATCTCTTAACGTATAAAGACTTGAAAAGGGGTCCCTTCTTTAGTACCAGTGAGATATGTGCTCGCCATCTTGAAATGTACTCAGTTGCACGGCTTAAATTAATATGAGCTTGGAAGTTGTTATTTAGAAGGTTACACAACTATTGAATTCCATGTCCTAAGCTCCCGTCCCGGTTCTGTCGGGTTTTATCCGGCTGCCCACCGAGGGGTATACCCAAGGTGGTAGGTTTTAGGTTGGGATGCGCCGAGATCAGCAACTCGAAGGTGCAGACAACACAAGATTTAGACAGGTTCAGGCCGCAATATGCGTAATGCCCTACGTCCTGTATGATGGTTTGTATTGCCTTGATGTTGATCTGGTGATCTTGGTTTTGAAGGGGTCCCTGCCCGCCCTTATATATCCGGGGGGACAGGGTTACATGAATCCTAACCTGATACTAGCTTAGGAATCGTACTCAAGTATAAATCGAGTAGTTTGCTTCTGTATCGACTAGTTCTACTCCGCATGCGGGTAGAATATAACATAAATAAGGTACAGGACACGTCCTATCCCCTAGCCCAATATGGACTCCTTGATGTACACAGCCCCGTGGCCCCGGGTCTGACAAGCCCCCGAGCTCTTCGTAGCTGAGTACTGCAGACTCTTCGAGTACTTCTGAAGTAATCTTCGACTTCTTTCGAAGCTCTGTGTTGAAATCCTTCTTCGAGTACTCCTTTGGCTGCATCGAAGCTATGAGGTGCTCATGCCCCGAATTCCTCTTTTTACATAGGGTGCGATGAATAATCGCACTCCATATGGAGTAGCCCCCGAGTCTTAGGTTGAATCGAAGAATCAGGCTGAGGGTCAAATTAGTCTTGAGTCTTCTTTTCTTCTTATCCTTCGAGTACTTTCGAAAAATAAGTAGTCGATGCCACGTATCACACAGCCCCCGAGCCTTGAATCCAAATCTCTCGAATTTTGGAAAAAAGGATCCCAAAGGTCGTGGCAACAATGTTCCCTGTTGAGAAAATATAGTTCAAGATGATGTAATTGGCAGAAATTGAACTCGAAATTCGAAAAATCTCTTTTTTCGGGACAATTAACCCTGAAAAAATGGTTAATCAAATAACTGCTCAACAAATCCACCAAAAAACCGCTCGTGTTCCAAGTATTCTCCTTGTGCGACGCTTCACCTTTCGCACAGTAAACCATTGCCTGACCGCTGGTTATTTAACCTCGCAGTCAGTTAGGGTTTTTCCGTGCCTTCAGATCTTGCATCGCCACCGGAGAAAAAACAAAACCCCAATTAGATCTCACCGTGCCGTCACCCCTCCACCGCCCTGCGTAGTCGAAATCCTTCGAGCCTGCGACCGTAGCCCCCGAGCGTTGTGCGAACAACCCGTGGCTTAACAGATTCGAAATGGCGCCGAAGAAAACCAACCAGAAGGACTTGAAAGAAGCGCAAGAGGCAACCAGCGAGTGGACAATTAGTAAGTGTTCTCGCCACAATCTCGCAAATTTGGTGTTGGGGGGCCTTCTTCAAGAAAGGGATCTCATCAATTGGCGCATTCCCTTTCGTGACCCCTTCCCCATGGAAAATGTCGACGAGATTGTTTCTTTTTGTTCTTTTTCTGAACGGGGATTGGCCCTCCCCACTTGTTCGTTCTTCCGTGGCCTTCTTTATTTCTACGGGATAGAGCTGCAACACCTCAACCCTAACTCAATTTGCCACATCTCCATTTTCATCCACTTCTGTGAAGCCTTTCTCGGAATTGAGCCCCATTGGGCTCTTTTCCGCTATCTTTTCCGCATGAAGCCTCAGCCCACCTCAAAAGATCCATCTGCGATAGGGGGCGCTGGCATCCAGCTTAGGCAACATGCCAGTGAGAAATACATATCTTACAAATTCCCGTCCAATGTCCCCGGGTGGAAGCAGCAATGGTTCTACATTGCAAACCACGCCCCCCAACTTCCTGCGCGTTCAGGCAGACCTCCTGTTCAGCGCCCCGAATGGACCCTGGAGCCTGCTGAGGCAGAGATGGACCAGGTGAAGGAGCTGCTTGAGTTGATCACCGCACACAAGGAGACGGGGGTAACCGGGGCATCTGTAATGATGTCATTCTTCAAACGCCGAATCCAACCCATCCAACAGCGCCACACATTAGGATTCGAGTACATGGGTACTGAAGACCCATCTCGTATGTGCGCAGAGGAGCTCGGAGATGACGCAGCGCTTGTTCGCCTCAAGCGAATTCTACTGGACGTGGAAACCGTCCCATACGTTCCAGCAGGATTTTCAGCCCAGAACCGGCCACCATCAGTAAGTATTCAACCGCTCAACTTCTTCTTTGATGTTGTGAAGTATAACTAACTGATAAACTTGTCATAGGATCAAACGGCGTTATACCGGAATTACCCGCCGCAACCCGATCTGCCCCGACCCTATCACTTGTTGCCCAGCGCCGCGGCCGCAGCAGAAAAAGCGAAGACCGCTGGCAACGAGTCGACCGAGAGCAGCAGGCCAAACGAGAGAAGAGCACAAGCAAACCACTCCTCCGGATCATCCGTGGAGTGGTCCGACGACGCGCCTCTGATCCCTCGGCGGCGTCGGGAGATGCAGAAACGTAAAGCCGGCGCCGCTGACCTTGCCAGGTAAGTGCCTATCAAGCTATGAAGTTATCGAGCTGTTCTGCTGAATACTGATAATACTATTTTGCAGTCCTTCATCTTCTTTTCGCAACCCCCAGCGACGGAAAGTAGTCGAAATACCCTCAACCGGGGATGATGCACCAGCAGTCGTGTCTGCGGGAGCTGCTGGGGCGGACCCGTCATCCTCTCCTGCAAACGACGTAACCATCGCCGTGGCAGGTGCCGCGCCGGAGCCGCTCGCGCCCTCGGACAGGACAGCCCTGCTACCGGCAATGAGTGTCGTGGCCATCACCGCGGCGAGTGCCACGCCGGGGCCACTGGCGCCCACGGCTAGTACGCCTACACCTCCGGCTGTAAGCGCCATGGTGAGAAGGCCGTTGAAACTAATGTTGAGGAAACCAACAATAATCCGATACCAAGTGTAAGTAATGCTCTGGATCTTGCCCTTAGCCATGTATGGTGCATGTACTTCTGGCGAAGCAACCGTGTTACCAAACCGTGGAGGAGAGATCAACGACGCTGTCCAAGTGATGCACCTCCCAGGGGATGACCTAAGCCGCGTGCAACAAATGATCAAGGCGATTGATAAGTTTGCCCTGGTAAATCTTGGCTAAATCGCTGATAGCTGCATGCTCGAGTTGTTTGTCTCTGACGTCCGGAAATGTGCAGGATATGATCCAGAAAGCCGATGAGCAGGCTATGAAGCTGGAAGAGTCCGCCAAGCGAATTGATGAACTAATGCAGGAGCGGGCCGGCTTCGAGCAGACCATCACTGAGCTCCAAGGCCGACTCACAGAGCAGCGAAGGACCCATCAAGGTACGTCGAATTCCATTCTCAAAATCGTACCCATAGTCGATAACTCCTTGGTCTGAAACCTGTTTATCCCCGCAGAACTTAAAAAACTCTTAAATTATAAAGAGGAGTTGCTTACTGATTTGAAGAACATGCTGAATCGCCACGCAGCTGAAGTCGAGAGTCTGCGGAAGGTGATGGCCGACATAGAGAAACAGTTCGTCGACTGCCTTCAGCAGATCAAGACTCTAGGCGAGGAGAAGGAGCAGCGCTAGAAGGAACTCGACGACTTAAAGGCAGCAGCCCAGGAACTCGTAGAGATGGTGGACTCTCGGGAAGACGGCGCTGAAGATGTGCCACCACTGCTGGATCGACTTCGCGGGGCACTGCAAAAAGATCCTCAACTTCGTCACCGAGGCCGCCACAACATACGTGGGTCATGCTTTAGGCCTTGTGAAGTCCTTCTGGCCAAAGGCTCGGCTAGAAGTACTCGCAGGGGGCACAGCTGCTGATTGTACCAATGAAAACTTCCACGAGTACTTGCTAGAGGTCCGGCCAGTAGCTGAAAAAATTGTAGAAAACATGGTCCAGGATTGAACCGTTAGTATTTATGACATTTGTAATATAAGAAACCACCTTAGTCCTCCTGTGGCCTTATATGAAGTCTGAGAGCCTCGTCTGCTCTGTAGCAGGGACATGCTACCTCTGAGTACAGCGACTCAGAGAGTAGTCGAAATAGCTCTTCACTTGAGCTCATCGGGTAAGCTAGATAAAATCCGACCGGGGGGATCCAACGTGCCCGGAACGCGCGGTTTGTGGCGCGACGACTAGGATGCCCGTAGCAAACAGTCGAAAACTACCCTGGGTGCAACGACTTCAGGAGTAGTCGATATAGCCCATTATGTGGACATGTCAAACAAGTTAGATAGAGCCCGAGCCAGACGGGCCTAACCAGTTTGAAAAAACACGATTGTCATCGCGACGACCCATATGCCTGTAGCAAGTAGTCGATTTGTATAAAACTTGAGCGTGGCCAAAGCCTCCGCATTGTATTCAAGAACTTACATTTCGGGTCATGTGGCACAAAGCCGCCATATTGACCCAGAAAAGAAAAAATGTGCCCTTGGCGCGCACAGGAATTGAAAACGAGTCTGCTTAGGGGTAGAACCGTCGCAGGTGTTGAATATTCCATGAATTGGGTACATCCTGACCGTCGGGGTGTTGTAGTCGATAAGATCCTGGTCTTATAATCCTCCTGACGATGAACGGTCCTTCCCATCGTGAGTTAATCTTGTGCAAACCCGACTCATCCTAAACGCGACGAAGGATGAGGTCGCCTATGCTAAATGACCGTTCCTTAATATTGCGATCATGATATCGTCGGATCCCCTGTAGGTAACAGGCTGACTGAACGAGAGCAGAGCAGTGAGCCTCTTCGACAAAATCCAGCTCCAGCTGTCGTGCTTCGTCCGCCTCGCCTTCTTTATACATCTCGACCCTTGGAGATTTCCACATGATGTCCGCTGGAAGAATCGCCTCGGAGCCGTAGACAAGAAAGAACGGGGTCTGCCCTGTGGCTTTGGACGGTTGAGTCCTAAGCCCGCAGATGACATGTGGCAACTCGTGAATCCACTTCCCGCCTTTCTTATTATTGGCGTTGTAGAGTCTCTTCTTGAGGCCGTCAATGATCAAGCCGTTTGCTCGCTCGACTTGCCCATTTGCCCTTGGGTGTGCCACCGAAACGTACTTGACCTCGATGGATGAATTTTCACAGAATTCCCAGAATTGGTTGGCCGTGAAATTTGAACCTAAATCTATGATGATAGTGTTGGGAAAGCCGAAACGATGCAAGATATCAGAGATGAAGTCGACCACCTTGTCTGGAGTGAGTTTGGCGATCGGTTTGAACTCGATCCACTTGGTGAACTTGTCGATAGCCACCAAAACATGAGTAAAGCCTCCCGGCGCCATTGTGAAGGGCCCAATCATGTCTAGGCTCCAGCAAGCGAACGGCCAGGAAGGCGGTATAGTAATGAGGGTGTGGGCCGGGACATGAGTTTGCTTGCCAAAGAACTGGCAGTTCCGACATCTTCGTACCAGATCCTCGGCATCGGACACGGCGGTGGGTGAAGCGTCCCCCCATCAGGGGAGACTTAAAAGTGTCACTTTATCAGTCCCAGGAGGCTGATAACACTTTTATTACATCAGATGGTACATCACCGTACAACTCTACGCGGTAATGGGCAGTGAAGCGCCACTATCGCGAGGATTACAACCAGAACCCACACAACTACACTAACTACGAACAAGGGATCATCAGAGTCTTGCGCCATGCGGAGCTCCAACGGTGACCTCACCCACAGGCAAGACTGGGTGCAGGACGGGACCCTACTCGTCGTTCTCTGGGATGTAGTCGGGATCCTCCACTGTAAAGTAAGAACGGGGTGAGTACAAACGTACTCAGCAAGTCCAATCACACCCACGGGGGGGGGTTATAACAGAATTAGATGCACAGGATAATCCAGGGATAAAGTTACGGTTCTTTTGCGGAAACACAATTATATGCCAGGGTTCGTTTTAAAAGCATTTTTCAAAAACAAGTCGTTAAGCATCGAGGGGCACACGGTGTTGATCCACACAGGATCTAGTTTAAAACTGCTACCGGACTCCCCGTCCGCCGTAGCACACGGCACCTACTGCCGGATACTTTCCAAACAACTCACACTGGATCAACCACTCCCAGAGAGAAACACTAGTTATGTGACCACACCGTAACTTGCCCAATACCGTGGGCACGGCTATTCGAATAGATTTTAACTCTGCAGAGGTGTGCAACTTTACCCACAGGTGGGGTACCACAGCACGAACACCTTAGTGCCGGTGCAGATCCCATCGAAGCCCTTACCCACCGTAGCTAGACCTGACTAGCCATCACGGGATCTATCAAGGGGTCATTCGACCTACACCGAGGTTTAACCGGGGCATAAGTCACACAGAGCTTATCCCGTCTCCTTGATCACCCGTTGCTCCCAGCTCTCCTGATGGCTATCAGACTAACTAGTGGGGTTGAGCCAAACCGTTGCCCATACAACGGTCAAGTGGTTCGCACTACGAGAAGCTATGTGAGATGTCACATCAACTCGGTCCTTAGGGGTGACAAGATGGATATCTCCCATCCACGCTCAACCACACAGGTACGAGCACATCAGCGGCAATTCACACAGAAATGCCATCCATCTCGTCTAACTCGCTTTTCAAAACCCCATTGTATCCCTTCCCACACACACGCATTTTCTTTATAAATCAGGCGGTCAAAGTATGGTTATTTCAAGCAAGGGTGGCTATCCTACCGGGTTTCCAGCACGCAAAACAATGCAATTTTATAAAACAGGCCATTGGGTCGTGTTTATAAAAACTAGGACAGAAATATGCATCAAAGGGCGGAATTGAACTTGCCATCGTCAAACCCTTGCGGGAAGTCCTGATCGAAGCACTGTCCTTCGGGTTCGGGGTCGCAGTACTGGTCCTCAGTTGCCTGGTCGCGGTCGGGAACCTCGTCGTTTACTCCGTGTCCTACGACGCAAACAAACAGACACACAATCAAGCGAAAGAACTAAAAGCTTTTACCGATAGGCTTGAATCGGAAATAATTTAGTTACGGAGTTAGGGGCAATATCTCTGGGTGGTTTCTTAATGGCATGGCTAAAACTATACTAGAAAGGGCGTGGTAAAGTTTCGGGTCAATCGGAGGTCGTTTCGCACATAAAATGACGCGCTAAAGGTGGTTTCCGGGCTCAAACGGGGGTTCGAGGGCTTGTTCGTAAATATCAGAAAAGAGTAGGGATCTATTTGCGAATCTTAAAAATATTCTAGGCATGCTAAAAGGTTGTCAAGTATATCTAGATGTATGCATTGGAGGGTTTGAATTGAAATACAAAACAAGCGAGGTTTCATTTGTAAAACGGGAACGGATAAGGGTACTCTTAGAGGGGGGGGTTTTCTTTGGAAAACAGAAAAACAGCAGGGGGTTTTGGGCAAAATGGTTTCTTCCTCCTCTCCTCCCCCGTGACAGAAACAGAGGAGGGATTGGGGGGGGGCGCCGGCGGCCCAATCCCGGCCGGCAGGGCACGGCGGCGGTCCGGGGGGTGGGGGAAAAGAGGGAGGGGGGCGCGGGGAACCCATCCCCGGCCTCACCTTGGCTCGGGCTGCAGCGAGGGGGGCTGCCCACGGGGGCTTGCGGCGGCGGGCAGAGGCGTCCGTGGGGGCGGCGCCGAGCTGGGGAATGCGAGGGGCCGGGTGGTGGAGGTGGTCGTGGTGGTGGTGAGCCACGCGGGCGGCCTATTTATAGGCCGAGGGGAGGGGCGGTGAGGTGGGGGAAATGAGGCGGCCGGCGGGCGGTGCGGGCGCCATTAATGGCGTCCCGGCCGCTTGCGGCCGTCGCGACGTGGCGTGCAGCGCGGGTGCGGGACGGGAGCGACGGCGCGTGCGCGGGCAGGACGCGGCGACGACGAGCGGCGCGGCACGCGCGGGTGCAGGGCGCGAGCGGCGCGGCGTGTCGCGGGTCCGGGGCCAGGGCGCGGCGGCGAGCGGCGCGGCGCGGGGCGCGGGCACGCGGGGCACGCGAGCAGGCGGGGGCGGGCGCGTGCACGCGGCACGGCCAGGGTAGCGCGGGCGCGACGCACAGGGCCGGCGCGCGGCCACTGTGCTCGGGAGCAGGGGAAAGGGAAAACAGGAAGGAAGGGAGGAGAAAGAAAAGGGAGGAAAGGGAGAAAAGAAAGAAAAGAAAAGGGGAGAAAGGAAAAAGGAAAGGGGAAAAGAGAGAAAAGAAAAAGAGGGAGGGAGAAGGGCCGGCGCCGGTCGCGGCGGTGACCGCGGCCGGTCGGCCACGCGGGGAAGCGCGCGGTGCGAGGGGAAACAGCGAGGGAAAAGAAAGACGCGTCGGCGCCAATCGCGGCGGCGGCCGCGGCTGGTCGGCCACGCGTGTGCGGCATTCGTGCGCCGAATCGTGCCGGCGCTAACCGAGGAAAGCGGTCGCGCACGTCGACAAGCTACCGAGCGGTGGAGGACCTGGTTAGGGTTAGGGTTTCGACGTCGGGTGGTCTCTGAACGAAGCACCCTAGTGCGTGTTTTAATTTGGTGGATTTTCAGAGCGTTACAAACCTACCCCACTTAAATGAATCTCGTCCTCGAGATTCGGCTGGCTTCTAAACAAATGGGGAAATTCCTTCTTCAGAGCCTCCTCGCGTTCCCAGGTTGCTTCCTCTTCTCCATGTCTGCTCCATTGAACCCTGCATATCCGTACTTCGGAGTTTCTTGTCCTTCTTGTGACAGTGTCTAGAATCTTGACCGGTACTTCTTGGTATCGCAAATCCGGCTGCAGATCTATTGTTTCCGCCAGCACGTGTTCTCCCTCGGGCACTCTCAAACACCTTCGTAATTGCGATACATGGAATACTGGGTGTATATCTGACATTTCTCTTGGCAACTCCAGTTGGTATGCTACGGCTCCGACTTTCTTCCGAATTTGATACGGTCCAATGTATCGAGGGGCCAATTTTCCTTGTACTTGAAACCTTCGCGTTCCTCGAATGGGTGAGACTTTGAGATAAACAAAATCTCCTGGGTGGAAACTTATCTCTCGCCTCTTTCTGTCTGCGTAACTCTTTTGTCGGGACTGAGCTGCTTTCAATTTCTCGCGGATCTCCGCTACTTTTTCTTCTGACTCTTTTATAAAGTCGGGTCCCTCTAGGGCACGTTCTCCGACTTCCGCCCACATTAAGGGAGTTTTGCACTTTCTTCCGTAGAGGGCTTCGAATGGCGACATACCCAGGCTGGCTTGGTAACTATTATTGTACGAGAATTCCGCGTAGGGCAGACTCTGTTCCCAATCATTCCCATAGGTTAGTACACATGCTCTCAGCATATCTTCCATGATCTGATTTACCCTTTCGGTCTGACCATCCGTCTGTGGGTGGTATGCGGAGCTAAAATCTAACTTCGTGCCCAAGGTTTTGTGCAGGCTTTTCCAAAACCTAGATGTAAATTGGGTCCCTCTATCCGAGACAATTCTGCTGGGCACTCCATGTAACTTTACGATATTTTCCACGTAAAGTTTTGCCAGCTTTTCTCCACCATAAGTGGTTCTTACGGGTATGAAATGTGCCGATTTAGTGAGTCGATCCACTATTACCCATATGGAATCGTGTCCTTTCTATGTTCTGGGCAGTCCCACTACAAAGTCCATGCCTATCTCATCCCATTTCCATACCGGAATAGGCAAGGGTTGCAATAATCCCGCCGGTTTCTGATGCTCGGCCTTGATCCTTTGGCAAGTATCACAATGAGCCACAAATCGTGCAATATCCGCTTTCATCCCATTCCACCAATATTTTTGTTTTATGTCCATATACATTTTGGTGGATCCTGGGTGGATCGAGTAAGCCGAGTTATGGGCTTCGTCCATGATCAATTGCCGGAAATCTCCATTCTGGGGTACACAAATTCTATCCTCGTACCATAATGTTCCCTTATCGTCCACTCTGAAGCCTGGTGCTTTGTTTTCTCCGGTTTGTTTGCGAATTTTTACTAATTCTTGATCCGAGCTTTGGGCTTCTCTAATCTTATCCTCTAATGTGGATTGGACGTTTAGCACTTGGCTGGAACCTCGAGGTATAATGTGCACATTTAATCGTGCCATTTCCTCTCGCAGATGGTCATTCGTGGGCCCATAGGATTTCCGACTTAAGGCATCGGCTACCACGTTCGCCTTTCCGGGGTGGTAATGGATTTCCAAATTATAGTCCTTGACTAGCTCTAACCACCTTCTTTGTCTTAGGTTCAAATCTGACTGGGTGAAAATATACTTCAGACTCTTATGGTCAGTGTAAATCTCACACTTATTCCCAATCAAGTAATGCCTCCAAATTTTGAGGGCATGCACTACGGCTGCTAATTCCAAGTCATGGGTCGGATAATTCTGCTCGTGAGTCCTGAGTTGGCGGGAGGCATAAGCAACGACTTTCCCGTCTTGCATCAGCACACATCCTAATCCTTGTCGGGACGCGTCACAGTAAATGACAAAATCCCGATGAATGTCCGGTAGGGTCAGCACTGGGGCGGTTGTCAACCTTTGTTTCAATTCTTGAAAACTTCTTTCACAACCTTCCGTCCAGGCGAACTTCTTCTCCTTCTTAAGAAGTTCCGTCATGGGTCGGGCTATCTTGGAAAATCCCTCGATAAATCTCCGATAGTACCCGGCTAACCCAAGGAAGCTCCTGATTTCACTAACGTTAGTTGGTCGCTGCCAGTTGGAGACTGCCTCGACCTTCTCTGGGTCCACGGCTACGCCTTCCGCGGTTAGGATGTGCCCAAGGAAAGCTACTCTCTCCAGCCAGAATTCGCACTTGCTGAACTTGGCATATAGCCTATGTGTCCTTAGCTTTTCCAATACTACCCGCAAGTGTTGCTCATGTTCGTGCATACTCTTGGAGTAGATAAGTATGTCGTCGATAAAGACTACGACAAACTTATCCAGCTCGTCCATAAATACTTTGTTCATGAGGTTCATGAAATAGGCAGGGGCATTAGTTAGTCAGAAGGACATTACAGTGAACTCAAACTGCCCGTAGCGGGTGACAAAAGCTGTCTTAGGGATGTCACTTTCCCTAATCTTGAGCTGAAAATATCCTGACCTTAAATCGATCTTAGAAAAGTACTTGGCTCCTTTTAGCTGATCGAACAGGTCATCAATCCTGGGGAGGGGGTACTTATTCTTAATGGTAACTTCATTCAGTGCCCGGTAATCTACACACATCCTCATACTCCCATCTTTCTTTTTGACAAACAGAACCGGGGCTCCCCATGGCGACGAGCTTGGTCTGATAAAGCCAATCCGTTGTAGTTCTTCTAGTTGCTTCTTTAATTCCGTCAATTCCGAGGCCGCCATCCTATAGGGTCTCTTGGCTATAGGGGAGGTTCCGGGGTTAAGGTCGATGACGAATTCTATGTCCCTGTCTGGTGGCATACCGGGAAGTTCCTCGGGGAAAACATCTGGGTATTCGTTCACTACCGGGACTCCTTCTAAGGGCTGGGCTTCCATATTAAACACCATTGGGTCAAATTTACTATCCCGGGTATGGCAGATCACTTGTACTCCTTCAGGGTTTGTTAGATGTACCACTTTGTCAGTACAGCCTATGAGACCATTGTGTCGACTTAACCAGTCCATTCCAAGGATTACGTCTATTCCCCCTGACTTAAGTACTACCAAGTCTGCTAGAAATTCTACCCCACTTAAATTGATTCTTACCCGTAGACAGCCTAATTGACAATTGATGTCGCCTCCAGGCGTCCGGGTTAATAGGGGTGTTTTTAGTAGTACCGTGGGTATTTTGTGTTTTTCCACAAAGCTCGAGGATATGAATGAGTGCGATGCTCCAGAATCAAATAGTACTGTTGCCAGAGCTGAGTTGACTAGGTACTCACCGAGCACTACGCCCTGAGCTTCTTGAGCCTCCTGCGCGTCGATGTGATTGACACGGGCTCGTCCAAATGATTGCTGCTTCCCCTGCTGGCTGCCATCGTTGTTGCGGACGGGCACTCGATTGGCACCGGTCAGGGCTGGTCTGGGTCCATTCACTGTGTTGGAGAAGGCTGATGTGGCCGGCTTATTCTTGGCATAAGGGCAGTTGGCAATGTAATGCCCTATTTCACGGCAGTTGAAACAGGCCCTAACATTGTTGTTGTCGGGGGTGACCTGGCTTGTATTGCTCTGCGGGGCCCTTGTGGTATTCTGGCTCTTGGGCTGTGCTTCAGAAGCTCGTGATCCAGTCACTTGGGACTGAGTCCTATACTGCATTGGGGCCTGGGATCTTGGTGCAGTGTAGTTGGAGTTCCTCGACTTTTGGAAGCGGTCCTGCTGGCGAGCCTTACTTTCCAAGAATTTGCGTTTATTGTCCTTTCTTTCTTCGGCCTTGGCCCTTTCTGTGAGGATGGCCTTGTTCATTAGGGTGTTGAAGTCCGGATAGATTTGGGGAGTAAGCAAGGTCCGTAGCTCCGGGCTTAACCCTTTCTTGAACATGTCTTGCTTTTTATCGTCGTCATTCACTTCCTCCGGTGCATAACGGGCCAACTCAATGAACCGGTGGGTGTACTCTTCCACCGTCATGCTTCCTTGTTGCAGTGCGCGGAATTCATCCGCCTTGCGCTTCATGGTGGCCGAAGGGATGTGATAGCGGCGGAACTCTCTCACGAATTCTTCCCAAGTGATGGTGGAGGCATCTTCGGCTGCGGCACAATAGTTTTCCCACCAGGATAATGCTGTTCCGGTGAGCTGGTGGGCTGCCAGAAGGACTTTGTCTCTGTCCTGGCATTCGAACGGCTCGAGCTTCCTCTGAATCACTCGTAGCCAGTCGTCTGCATCCAAAGGGTTGCATGATCCAGCAAAGATGGGCGGCTTGGTCCTCAGAAAAGCTGTCAGTTTGTCATTCATGTTCTGTCCGCGTGGTTGCCGGTTAACGATGGCATTGGCCAGTGTTTCCAATATGAGGGTCTGGTTATGGATTATCTGTGCCAGGTCTCCGAGGGGTGGGGGTGGTGGCAGTTGCTCTCCTTCTTGATTTTCCCCTCGGTTCTGGCTTACTTCCTGTTCTGCCTGAGGGGGATTTCGTCCAGCAGGCTGAGCTCCGGCACCAGTGGCTGCGGGGTTCCGGCTACGGGAGGCCCTTGTGACGCTCCGGGGAACCATCTGTTGATTGGGTAGAGTGGGGTTACTATTATGTGATGTTTAAGTTGTTTAATTCGTATATATGGCAGAATCTACCTCCTGCCAGTAATTATATAAACAAGCAGCACACAACAAAACAGCACACAACATCGCAAGCAAGAGTACAGACAACTTTATTACTGCCAGGGGGGTACAGCTTAGGGTGAGACTAGGTCTCGCACTACTCGTCCAGGGTCATGCCCGAGGGCACGACTTAAACAAAAGGGGCTGGGGTGTATGCCGCTAGGGTGGCGTCGGTCATTCTATTCGCGGGGCGTGCCTTCTTCTGGGGCGGGGAGCGTGAGTGATCCCTGCTCGCCGTCCTCTGGATTTCCATTGGTCAAGGGTTGCGCTGCAGCATTTTCTTCGGTGGCAGCAGCGGAACTTTCAGGGTTCTCGGGTGGGGCTTGAGTGTTTCCGAAGAGCGTTCCCCATCCTATGACGGGTGTCCCGAGTAAAACATGGTCTTCTCCGATTGCCGGGACCGGTGTTCCACTCCGGGTCCAATCTTCCATGCGCCGGTCTCGGGCTTGCCTGAGGCTTTCTTGGGCGACCGCTTCGCTACTGACCGCGGCTGCGGCTCTTGCCTCGGCGTGGGCGGCTCGGATCTGCTGTAATCTTACTGCGAGCTCCGCTTGCTCGGCTCGATGGGTCTGCTCCTTTAGAAGGTTGGCTTGCTCATCAAAGAGTTGATCCAGGGCGGCTAAGTAAGTAGCCACTTGGTACAGGGGGCTTTCTTCGTGGCGGCGTCGTTCCAGGTTTCTCATGCGTGCTTCCCAAACCGGGGTTCTGATGGCCGGCGGAAATAACTTCGCTGGTGTGGGGGCGAGGTGTTCTTCAAAAATCCGGCACAAATAGCGGAGTGCTTTTCTGATGGCCAAGGGGTAGGTGTCTTGGTGTCTGAACCCCGTGGCAGTCACTCGCCAAGGCTGAATGTCGGGGTAGCGGTTGCTCCTGGCGATGACCAGGATCACCCTGCAGCGGAGGGTACCATGGTGCTCGTACTCTCGGCTGTAGTACCTTGGGCGCTCCGTAACGCCAAGGTCTTCCAGGGTGTTGATCAAAAGGCTGGGGAAGCCAGGTGCAGCTTGGCAATCGCCCTGGGTCCATCCTTCCTCAGCCATCTGAAACAAGGACAAGGTAAACAATAGGTGCAAAAGGGGGTAGATAACATTTATTATTACAACAGGGATGGTACAGCTTTCATGGGTACGTGGTCATCAAGGTAGGGTTCTAGCTCGGAGTGCTAATCCTATCATGGGGATTCTTCCTCGGTCCTGATAGAGCGCTTCTTTATTGGAAGGAACCGATCCATCTCATTCTCGGTCTGAGTACCCTTATCCCAATGGGTTTCCATGGGTTCTTCTTCTTCTTCCTCTATCCATCCACCTATTCCATTGCGGTTCTCGTATTCTTGCATCTGGGCTTGGAGGGCGGCTAAGGAATACTCGGCGTTTGCAGCTCTTGTCCGTTGTTCCTCCAGCTCCTGGGTTATCCTTTCAATCCCACGGATTAGCTGCTTCAGTTGCGCCGACTGTTCGTGGCAGAGTGCATCCAAGCCAGTAAGGTAGATGGATAGGTGGGAGACCGTATCCTCTAGGTCTTCTTCTTCTCGTCCAAGTCCCCTCATTCGGGCAATCCAAGTGCGCCCTCTTCCCTCAGCGGGTGGGAAAAATCCCATAGGAGTCCGCTGAAGGTGGTGCCTGTAGAGCACACGCAGCCGTCGCAGGGCTTTACGGGCGGCCTTTCGATAGGTGTCGGGAAAGCGGAAACCAGCGGTGGAGATGAACCAAGGGTCCACATCAGGATAGCGGGTGCTTCTCTCCACAAAAATCATCGTGTCGCACCGAAGGGTGCCACCGGAGATGTATTCTCGGTAGGCGTACTCCGGCGTTTCCATAACCCCAACGCGTTCCAGGCTGAGCAACAATAACTTAGGAAGGCCAGGCTCTGCGTAGCAGACTCCGTTGACCCATCCATTGTCAGCCATCTGGAACAGGGTAAAAACCAGTGGTGAGTGTTTGTGTGAGAAAAGAGCTAAGCCAGCGCAAATCCTAGGGCTTAAAAAGGGTTTCGCTCCTAGGGTCACATCCTACGGCCAGCCTACGGCTCTGATACCACCTGAAGCGTCCCCCCATCAGGGGAGACTTAAAAGTGTCACTTTATCAGTCCCAGGAGGCTGATAACACTTTTATTACATCAGATGGTACATCACCGTACAACTCTACGCGGTAATGGGCAGTGAAGCGCCACTATCGCGAGGATTACAACCAGAACCCACACAACTACACTAACTACGAACAAGGGATCATCAGAGTCTTGCGCCATGCGGAGCTCCAACGGTGACCTCACCCACAGGCAAGACTGGGTGCAGGACGGGACCCTACTCGTCGTTCTCTGGGATGTAGTCGGGATCCTCCACTGTAAAGTAAGAACGGGGTGAGTACAAACGTACTCAGCAAGTCCAATCACACCCACGGGGGGGGGGGTTATAACAGAATTAGATGCACAGGATAATCCAGGGATAAAGTTACGGTTCTTTTGCGGAAACACAATTATATGCCAGGGTTCGTTTTAAAAGCATTTTTCAAAAACAAGTCGTTAAGCATCGAGGGGCACACGGTGTTGATCCACACAGGATCTAGTTTAAAACTGCTACCGGACTCCCCGTCCGCCGTAGCACACGGCACCTACTGCCGGATACTTTCCAAACAACTCACACTGGATCAACCACTCCCAGAGAGAAACACTAGTTATGTGACCACACCGTAACTTGCCCAATACCGTGGGCACGGCTATTCGAATAGATTTTAACTCTGCAGAGGTGTGCAACTTTACCCACAGGTGGGGTACCACAGCACGAACACCTTAGTGCCGGTGCAGATCCCATCGAAGCCCTTACCCACCGTAGCTAGACCTGACTAGCCATCACGGGATCTATCAAGGGGTCATTCGACCTACACCGAGGTTTAACCGGGGCATAAGTCACACAGAGCTTATCCCGTCTCCTTGATCACCCGTTGCTCCCAGCTCTCCTGATGGCTATCAGACTAACTAGTGGGGTTGAGCCAAGCCGTTGCCCATACAACGGTCAAGTGGTTCGCACTACGAGAAGCTAGGTGAGATGTCACATCAACTCGGTCCTTAGGGGTGACAAGATGGATATCTCCCATCCACGCTCAACCACACAGGTACGAGCACATCAGCGGCAATTCACACAGAAATGCCATCCATCTCGTCTAACTCGCTTTTCAAAACCCCATTGTATCCCTTCCCACACACACGCATTTTCTTTATAAATCAGGCGGTCAAAGTATGGTTATTTCAAGCAAGGGTGGCTATCCTACCGGGTTTCCAGCACGCAAAACAATGCAATTTTATAAAACAGGCCATTGGGTCGTGTTTATAAAAACTAGGACAGAAATATGCATCAAAGGGCGGAATTGAACTTGCCATCGTCAAACCCTTGCGGGAAGTCCTGATCGAAGCACTGTCCTTCGGGTTCGGGGTCGCAGTACTGGTCCTCAGTTGCCTGGTCGCAGTCGGGAACCTCGTCGTTTACTCCGTGTCCTACGACGCAAACAAACAGACACACAATCAAGCGAAAGAACTAAAAGCTTTTACCGATAGGCTTGAATCGGAAATAATTTAGTTACGGAGTTAGGGGCAATATCTCTGGGTGGTTTCTTAATGGCATGGCTAAAACTATACTAGAAAGGGCGTGGTAAAGTTTCGGGTCAATCGGAGGTCGTTTCGCACATAAAATGACGCGCTAAAGGTGGTTTCCGGGCTCAAACGGGGGTTCGAGGGCTTGTTCGTAAATATCAGAAAAGAGTAGGGATCTATTTGCGAATCTTAAAAATATTCTAGGCATGCTAAAAGGTTGTCAAGTATATCTAGATGTATGCATTGGAGGGTTTGAATTGAAATACAAAACAAGCGAGGTTTCATTTGTAAAACGGGAACGGATAAGGGTACTCTTAGAGGGGGGGGTTTTCTTTGGAAAACAGAAAAACAGCAGGGGGTTTTGGGCAAAATGGTTTCTTCCTCCTCTCCTCCCCCGTGACAGAAACAGAGGAGGGATTGGGGGGGGGGCGCCGGCGGCCCAATCCCGGCCGGCAGGGCACGGCGGCGGTCCGGGGGGTGGGGGAAAAGAGGGAGGGGGGCGCGGGGAACCCATCCCCGGCCTCACCTTGGCTCGGGCTGCAGCGAGGGGGGCTGCCCACGGGGGCTTGCGGCGGCGGGCAGAGGCGTCCGTGGGGGCGGCGCCGAGCTGGGGAATGCGAGGGGCCGGGTGGTGGAGGTGGTCGTGGTGGTGGTGAGCCACGCGGGCGGCCTATTTATAGGCCGAGGGGAGGGGCGGTGAGGTGGGGGAAATGAGGCGGCCGGCGGGCGGTGCGGGCGCCATTAATGGCGTCCCGGCCGCTTGCGGCCGTCGCGACGTGGCGTGCAGCGCGGGTGCGGGACGGGAGCGACGGCGCGTGCGCGGGCAGGACGCGGCGACGACGAGCGGCGCGGCACGCGCGGGTGCAGGGCGCGAGCGGCGCGGCGTGTCGCGGGTCCGGGGCCAGGGCGCGGCGGCGAGCGGCGCGGCGCGGGGCGCGGGCACGCGGGGCACGCGAGCAGGCGGGGGCGGGCGCGTGCACGCGGCACGGCCAGGGTAGCGCGGGCGCGACGCACAGGGCCGGCGCGCGGCCACTGTGCTCGGGAGCAGGGGAAAGGGAAAACAGGAAGGAAGGGAGGAGAAAGAAAAGGGAGGAAAGGGAGAAAAGAAAGAAAAGAAAAGGGGAGAAAGGAAAAAGGAAAGGGGAAAAGAGAGAAAAGAAAAAGAGGGAGGGAGAAGGGCCGGCGCCGGTCGCGGCGGTGACCGCGGCCGGTCGGCCACGCGGGGAAGCGCGCGGTGCGAGGGGAAACAGCGAGGGAAAAGAAAGACGCGTCGGCGCCAATCGCGGCGGCGGCCGCGGCTGGTCGGCCACGCGTGTGCGGCATTCGTGCGCCGAATCGTGCCGGCGCTAACCGAGGAAAGCGGTCGCGCACGTCGACAAGCTACCGAGCGGTGGAGGACCTGGTTAGGGTTAGGGTTTCGACGTCGGGTGGTCTCTGAACGAAGCACCCTAGTGCGTGTTTTAATTTGGTGGATTTTCAGAGCGTTACAGTGGGCCACCAGAAACCGGCTCTGTAAGCTTTGCTGACCAGTGACTTGGATGCTGCATGGTTACCGCACACGCCCTCGTGTATTTCCCGCAATATGTCCAGACCTTCTTCTGTTGTGACGCACTTCATGAGTACTCCAGATCGTGCGCCGCGCCGATAAAGTTTGTCTTCGACTAGGACGAAACCCTTGCTCCATCGCATGACGCGGGCGGCAGCAGCGCTCTTGGGGTCCATCCCTGCCGGTAATACGAGATCTCGGATAAAGTCGATAAAGGGTCCTCTCCAGTCCTCACCAACCAGCATAACCTCCCGTTCTGGCTATACAGAGCCAGTGCCGGTGGAGACCTGTGGTGAAGGGCTGATGGACGGTTGTTTCAACTCTTGTACGAATACCCTTGCTGGGACTTGAGCTTGGGTTGATCCCAAGTTAGACAGGGCATCAGCGGCAATGTTGTGCTCCCGCAGTACATGATGAACTTCTAGGCCAGAAAATTTGTTTTCTAGCTTGCGTACCTCCTGTACATAGGCTTCCATGGTCTCCTTGTTGCAGTCCCACTCCTTATTGACTTGCTGAACGACCAAAAGTGAATCACCATATACAAGTAGTCGCTTGATCCCTAGTGATATCGCCAAACGAAGCCCGTGAAGCAAGGCTTCATACTCGGCTTCATTGTTGGATACCTCCCAGAGGATTTGGAGAACGCATTTGAGTTGTTCGCCTCGTGGGGAAATGAGTAAGACTCCAACGTCGCCGCCATCGAGCTTGAGAGAACCATCGAAGTACATGGTCCAATGCTCTGGCTTGTCCACTGGATTTGGAACTTGATTTTCCCTCCACTCTGCCATGAAGTCGACGAGAGCTTGGGACTTGATTGCAGTACGTGGCTTGAAGTCGATCGACAAAGCCCCCAGTTCTACTGCCCACTTTGAAATACGACCCATGGCGTCCTGGTTATGTAGGATATCCGCCAGTGGGTAGTCTGTGATCACAGTGATCTGGTACTCTTCGAAGTAGTGGCGTAATTTCCTTGAAGTGATTAGTATGCCATAGAGAAGCTTCTGGACTGCCGGGTACCGCACCTTAGACTCTAAGAGTACTTCACTGACAAAGTATACGGGCCTCTGCACGCCAAAAGCATGGCCCTCCTCGGAGCGTTCGACGATAATGGCACTGCTGATAACGTGGGTTGTCGCCGCAATATAAAGTAAGAGGGTCTCACCCGGCAATGGAGCTGTGAGGATCGGAGGCGACTGTAGGTGTTGCTTGAGATCCTGCAGGGCCCGCTCGGCTTCCTCTATCCAGTGAAACTTGTCCTGGCGCTTTAAGAGTCTGAAAAAGTGTAGTCCTCTCTCCCCGAGCCGGGAGATGAATCTGTTAAGAGCTGCCATGCACCCTGTAAGTTTCTGCACATCCTTGATTGTGGCAGGTGCCCCCATATCAGTGATGGCGGTGATCTTTTCAGGGTTGGCCTCGATGCCCCGGTTACTGACTATGAACCCAAGCAATTTACCCGATGGGACGCCAAAAACACACTTGGTTGGATTGAGCTTCCATCGGTATTTCCTTAGGCTGGTCAAAGTTTCCTCCAGATCCGCGGTCAGGCCCTCGGGACTTCTGGTCTTCACGACCACGTCGTCCAGGTAGGCCTCCACGTTCCGGTGTAACTGATCGGTGAAACACATCTGAATTGCGTGCTGATAGGTAGCGCATGCGTTCTTCAACCCGAAGGACATGGTTTTATATGCATAAGTTCCAAATGGGGTGATAAACACGGTCTTGATCTGATCTTCTTCCTTGAGTGTGATCTGATGGTACCCTGAATAACAATCAAGGAAACATAACAGTACGCAACCTGCGGTTGAGTCGACTACCTGATCGATGCGAGGGAGCCCAAAGTGATCCTTCGGGCAATGCTTGTTGAGATCGGTATAATCGACACACATTCTCCATTCTTTATTCTTTTTCAATACCAGAACAGGGTTAGCTACCCACTCTGGATGGATTACTTCTTTAATGAATCCGGCCATGAGGAGTTTAGCTATTTCCCGTTTGATAGCCTCCCGTTTATCAGGGGCAAAACGATGAAGTCGTTGCTTCTTTGGCACAGCTTGTGGATACACATTAAGACTATGCTCGATCAGCTCCTTGGGCACCCCTGGCATATCCGATGGTTTCCAAGCGAATATGTCTCGGCTAGCCCGCAGGAAGCTGACGAGCGCGAGTTCCTATTTGTCACCCAAGCCCGCGCCGATGATGGCTGTCTTGGATGAGTCGCTTTCTTGGAGCTGGATCGACTTGAGGGCCACATCGCCTGTTGACTTGACGCCTGATTGGCTTGCCTTCTTTGTCGGGATGTCCAGCTCGGCTTGAGAAAGTTGCTGTGCGGCCGCGAGTACTTCTCCAGAAGCATCTGGCACACGGGAAGTCGATGCATACTGGATGGCCTCCTGGTTGCAACCATAGGACTTCTTCAAGTCGCCTCGGAGCGTGAGCACGCCGCTGCGTCCTGGCATCTTGAGAAGTAAATAGACGTAATGCGGCACCGCCATGAACTTAGCGAGCGCCAGCCTCCCCAGTATAGCATGGTAGGAAGATTCGAAGTTGGCCACCTCGAACTTGATGAACTCGGTTCGGTAATTCTCCCTCGTCCCGAAGGTGACTGGGAGAACGACCGTTCCAAGCGGGTGCGCGGCATTGCCAGGGACAATACCGTAAAAAGAAGCCTTGCTCGGAGTAAGCTTGTTGGTCAGGTCCAGACCCATCTTCTTCAGCGTACTGGCGAAGATAAGATTAAGTCCACTCCCACCATCGATAAGAACCCGAGTGAGCTTAACTTCTGCGACCACGGGATCCAGCACCAGTGGAAACTTCCCAGGCTCGGAAAAGCTGGTCCACTGGTCAGCACGGGAAAAAGATATGGGGACCTCCGACCATCGGAATGGTCGTGGTACCGCCGGCTCAATGGATAGAATTTCCCGTAGCAGCAACTTCTGTTCCCGCTTGGAGCAAAAATCTTCATCACCACCAAAGATGACATTGACGGTCTTGGAGGCATCTTGGAACTTGGGCATCTCAGACTTATCTTCTTGATCCTCGTCTTCGGGCTCTTTGCCCGTTGACTTGTTCTTCTTGCCGTTTCCAGGGGAGCCAAAGGTGCGCTTGAGCTGAAAGCAGTCGATCGCTGCGTGTTTGGAGTTGACGCACCATGGGCACTTCTTCTGCAGAAGTTTTTCAAACTGCTCCTGCGTGGTCGACTTCTTGCCCCGCGAAGGACGTTCCACAGCCGCGACGAGATCGTCTGGCTTGCGTTTTCGGGAAGAACCCGAAAAGTCCCGTTGGCCTTTGTCAGGCCGGTTGTCGTTGTTGCGCTTCTGGTTGAGGTCGGTGCATCTTGGAAACCTCTCGCGCATCTTTTCTTCTTGTTCGGACCAGTCGTGCATCATGTCGCGAAGACCTGCAACCATCTTCAGCCTGTTACACCCAAAATCACGATATATACCTGGGTCTGTTAGGCCGTTGTAGAAGCAATCGATGATGTCCTCCTCCGAGATGTTGGCGATGGTGGCCCGCACATCGAAGAAACGGCGGGTGTAGGATCGGAGGAGTTCATTACGCTCCTGCTTGCACTGGGCGAGGTCGTGCCAGGTTCCTGCACGGGTTATCGCCCCCAGGAAGTTGTCGATGAAAACCTTTTTGAGGCCCTCCCAGCAGTCGATGGAGTCATTGGGGAGGCTTTCCAGCCAGGTCAACGGCGCAGGCTCCAAAGCCATCGGGAAGTAGACGACTTTGGTAGTGTTGGAACCACCAGCCACCTCAATGGCAGTAGAGTAACAGCGGAGCCATTGTTGGGGGGCCTGCTTACCGTCATACTTGGTGATGCCGATCGGCTTGAAACCCTCCGGGTACTTGTAGCTGTTGAATCTCGCAGTGAACGCAGGAAAACGATCGCTGCAGTCAGCATCGTCCCGCTCGGTTACCTCACGTTCCCGTCGCCTCGAGTCGAGGACTGACCGGGCGTCGCGCCCCTCATTGATCTTCTGGCGAAGGTCAGGTTGTTGATGTGGGGGGTTGGGCTGCCTCAGGTTGTTCGCCGGAGGTGGCTGCCGCCTCCCTCCGGTGACCTGACTCCCGCCCGCACCATCATTGTTATTGCTGCGTTGGGGTCGCAGGCGATTACCTGTTGTTCGACTTGGGGCCCAGCTCCGGCTGTCTCTGACACGCTCATCCCCGACGAGTGATGCCGGGGCCTGCTGGTCTAGCTGGACCCATGCCCCGTTCATTACGTCGGGATCATTACTTCGCTCGCGTAACGCTGTTACCCGAGCGATGTTGGCCACAGGAGTCCTGAAACCCCGTTCATCTGCAGCGGCGAATTCAGCGTCGAGTTCGCGTTGTGCAGAACGTTTGCGCTCGTTGGCCCGCCTTCTACGAACCGCACGAGCTCTGTTCCTAGCACGCCGCGTGTCGCGTTCGGCGTTGTTCTCATCAACAGCATCGGCAGTGCCTTCGTCTTCTGATATCCCGTCAAGCGCGCCGATGGGGATGAGGGCATCATCGTCCCCCTCCTCCGCCATCAGCACCTGGCGGGTTGCGAGTTCTTCAGAGGGGGCTTCGACTAGTTCAGTCGAGCCCTCGGTGATGGTAGCCAACGCCCTGCCCTCCTGAAAAGGTAGAGGTTCAAGGTGGGCTACCAAGCGGTCTTCATGCCCGAGTAAATCGGACAAATCCATCCCCTTCCAATGAACGATTCGTCCTTCGGAGGTGGTGGTGATCATCAGCCCGCAAGTGGCCAGGTGATCCTTAGCCCCCCGACATGCGGTGGCGTCGGAATCCCCCGCCTGGAGCAGAGAGTTCAAGTCCTTTTCCAACGCGGGGAAAGGAACAGTAGTGACAGACTCTGCCTCGGTTTCCTGGCAGAATCAAAAAATGGCAACTCGTCGAGATTATCGACGAAATTATCGAGCCTTTCGGCGAGTGTTTTTAGCTTGATGGTGTCGTCGATGATGTGCCGACGGAATCCGCCTGCGCCGTTGGCGACGCAAACCCATGAGCCAAAAATAAAAGTTGTGCCCTCAGGGAGCACGGGACTGGGGAACTTGAAAAAAGCCATCGAGTTCTCCAGGGGATCTCTGATGCGCTCCCCTACCTGGTGCGCCAGCTGTCAGGTTTTATCCGGCTGCCCACCGAGGGGTATACCCAACGTGGTAGGTTTTGGGTTGGGATGCACCGAGATCAGGAACTCGAAGGTGCAGACAACACAAGATTTAGACAGGTTCAGGCCGCAATATGCGTAATTCTCTACGTCCTGTATGATGGTTTGTATTGCCTTGATGTTGATCTGGTGATCTTGGTTTTGATGGGGTCCCTGCCCGCCCTTATATATCCGGGTGGACAGGGTTACATGAATCCTATCCTGATACTAGCTTAGGAATCGTACTCAAGTACAAATCGAGTAGTTTCCTTCTGTATCGACTAGTTCTACTCCGCATGCGGGTACAATATAACATAAATAAGGTATAGGACATGTCCTATCCCCTAGCCCAATATGGACTCCTTGATGTACACAGTCCCGTGGCCCCGGGTCTGATAGGTTCCCCAACCACATATTTTGTCTGCTTGAAGAAAAGGTCGGCCATAGAACAGTTATATTTAGATATATATGGAGGTATGGAAAATATACCTACGTACAAGAGAACAGGATGATATTTGTTTGTGAGCAAATGAGACCTTTGACGTTGACAAAAACCCCCGAACACATACATTCTGGTCTGGACATCTAGCTGCTGGTTGACGTGCAGAGTTCGGAACAAAAGGTGCACAGCTCAACACGCGTTGCTGATCCGATAAATCAATTTCCGGTGGCCCGTGGCCCTCGCCTGGAGCATGTCCAGATTGTTTTTCATCTTTCAAACTTACTAGTTATGATTAATCTTACTGACACCACCCGCCCATGATGTGGTATCGCTTAATTATATGATTAGCAAACTGCATAACTAATTCTACTTCGTTGAAAAAACTGTACTGTGTTCGTTGGAGCTGCAAAATATTGAGAATGAAGAATTATGCGGATTTGCTAGCGATCCAAACCATGTGATACTACTACAGGTAGAGTTTATTGCCATGTGGTATACGAACCAAATGATCTTCGGTGGATATATATATTCCATACCTGCAGATGCTTTAGTGAATTCAATAATACAAAGTAGCATTTCTATGATAACCTGGGACAGCCATGGTGGTTAGTTCCATTGCTTCTCCAAGAGTGGTATAGAGCTTTATTAATTTATATAGCCTAGTCAATAGATGGTTAGAGTCCTGAGCCATCACCATTATAACATGATTGATCAAGTTTTTCCTGTTTACACATGCTAAAATGTTGACCAACCTCTCCTAGCAACCGGGCAGGGCGTATCCATGACAGCCTAGCATAGGATGAAACCGGTCCAATGCAATTATGCATGCATTTATTTCATAGTATACTACACATGCATGGCACGCATGGATGAATACTTGGCTCCTGCAACTTCGATCGGCTATAAATACCATTCGCACACACCCCGAGGGAACCACCCCAAAGAACACGCTGCAGAACTAGACCACCATTACTCCAAGCTACCTTCGTTTCAATCACTCTGACGCAGCAAATCACTTAGTCACCAATGGCTGCCAAGCTCGGTCTCATTGTTGCCCTTAACCTAATCCTCTTTGCTGCGGGTGTGCATGGCTGCGCACCTTACTGTGGATCAACCTACGTACCGGAGCCACCAGCACCGTCCTCCTACGTCCCAGAGCCACCCACTCCGACAACGCCGGCAACCGATGCCCACGGCCATCGGCCAGCTGGGCGGTGCCCAGTCGATGCACTCAAGCTTGAGGTGTGCGCAAGCGTCCTTGGTGGCCTTGTCAAGATCAGTCTGCCAGAGGACCGGGAAAGGTGCTGCCGGCTGCTGGACGGACTTGCCGACATCGATGCCGCAGCCTGCCTCTGCACCTTGCTCAAGGCCAACATCCTCGACATCTCCCTCCGCGTGCCTATCGACATCAGCCTCCATCTAAACCAATGCGACCGCAGGAACAGCCCACGTGGCTTGACTTGCCCTCGTTTCTAAGCTCGATGGCAATAAAAGTTGAGCCATATTCATGTCCATGCACACATGGAGCGTACACTTCTCATCGATATCTCGTGTCCAAGGTTTATCACTTGCAGCGGCGATGTGTCGGAGTCGTTGCATGCATGTAGGAATAAGTGTGTTTTACATTTAGAATATATCGCATAATAAGTTCTCATCTGGGTCATCTATAAATTTAAGTATGAAGTTTGTACTTGTAATACTATCTTTGATTATTTGATCAAGGCCGAAATAAAGCTTACTATCAGCAAGTGTATTCATCTATGTATTGTTTTCTCTTTGCATACTAGAGCCGCTTTGATATGACCTAAACATGTGATTATTGTGTTAAAGTAATCCCTCTGTTTGTTTATATATGACGTTTCCAACAGGTTTGAAGAAATTAAAGAATTGGTACATTCTTTCTATTTTGGCCTCGTGCTCCTTTCAATTAGCTGTCACCTATATTCGCTCATCCACTCTGTTGTGATCTACAGTTAGTCAGCCATTCCCATAAGCAGGTGGCCACTGATTCCCTATGTTGCAGACCGTTCTGAGAGGCGACCCGAGGTAAACACCACCTCCATCGGTGAGCTCCCTTCAACCACACCCTAACGGCTGCCGCCACAGACCCTGGCTAGCAACAAAGGTGGTAGCCGGTGGTGGCCCCGAGTGATGGTCGTTGAGGCTCCCTCCCTAGGCTTGGGCATGCGGGTCGTTCAGGAAAATTGGATCGGGTAATTAAGGTAATGAGAATCGCTACCCGATATCATCCGAGAAAGGGATTACCCGAGGGTACCCGAAAATTCGGGTTCGGGTATCGGGTAATCCCGATTACCCAATGTATGTTGCAATCAGATTTCAGGCAGGACACAACGGCACGTTCAGGCAGTATTTTAGCAGGTTTTCATTAATAATTTTGAATACAAATTCATACAGGGGAAAGCACACAAACATTTTCAGCATCACGCCATCACTAAATTCAGATTTCAGGCAGTACCACTACCATGCACAAACACGTTACACATGAGTTCATCAACAGAACACTTGAAGTCTGTACTCATAAAACACTAAAACACTTGAAGTCTGAAATCTAAAGACACAAAACATTAAAACACTTGAAGACAAAACAAATCGAGTCTGGGACAAGTGCAGCAAATCGGATCAGCAATCAGTTCATCATGCAAACACATGCTGTAACACGAGCAGGGGACAGGAGCCTGGGTCGCTGCCGATGAGGATGCTAGCGGCTGGGGATGGGGCCGCGCGGCCGTGTGGGACGCTGGGTCTTGGCAGCGGCCGTCAAGGTCGCGCACGCGAGTGAGCGGTGGGGTCGCGGGCATGCGGGGCGGCATCCGCCGAGCGTCTGGGGCCTTGCGTTGTGTGCGGCGGATGGTGGCAAGACGAGCAGGGGCAGGGGCGCTGGGTGAGTGAGTGGTGCGGCGTGCCGCGTGCGGTGGCGGCCACAGGGTCACATCTTGAGTAGGGAGTTGGGGCGGGGTGGTCAGGTGATTGCTTGTCAAGATGCGAGCTGTGGGTGGTCTGGTACGGGCCTTGGACCTTGACTAAATTGGGCATTTTCTAGATATCAAGTAATTTAGGATATTCGGGTACTGGAGGTATATACCTGAATTTTCCAAACTAATTTCGAATATTTCGGGAGCGGATTCAGGTATTTCGGGTTCGGATTTCAGGTTCGGGAAATTGTGCCCAGGCCTATCCCTTCCTCTCATATCTCCCTTCCCTGATGCTTCTCCTTATTTTGCTCCCTCCACTTTGTATCAAATTGGCGTAGTTGGTCACCATATTTGTCGGTTATCTTTTTCATTATTAATAATAGCATAAGTGTAGAATTTAGAAGCATTTATTGGGATAGTTTATCATATTTTTTGTAATGGTAAAGATGCATAATTTAATACAAATTTAGAGGTTGTATTAGGTTAATTTCATTTTTAATTGCAGCACACGTGAGTAATTTAGATGGAGATTTTGGAAGAATACTTCACATTATTTTTTATAGCGGTGCAGGTGGGTAATTTGGATGCAGATTCTGAAGAGGTCCATTAGGTTCTTTTTCCTAATCATGTGGCTATATTTTCAAAACATATGACACTATGACAAATTACTCACATACATACATGCTTCCATACACAACCCATGGATGCATACATGCACCTCGTCTACCCCTATGAACACCTCCAAGAATTTGATCGGATCTTGCTGTGGACGACAATATTGCATACACTGAAATAATAGTAGTTGTAAATATGACCACCCAACCTCAGCCGAAGTCTCCGGCCTAGGTCCTTTCCATCACAAGTAACCTAACCAACTAAACTATGCTCACTTAGCTCTGAGGGCTTTTGCGTTGCCAACAACGATAATCAAGAGTACAAAACTTGATGGATAAATGATATACTCTTGTTTGTCAATTTCTAAATTTCTACTTTTTTTCTAGTGGATCTCTTAACGTATAAAGACTTGAAAAGGGGTCCCTTCTTTAGTACCAGTGAGATATGTGCTCGCCATCTTGAAATGTACTCAGTTGCACGGCTTAAATTAATATGAGCCTGGAAGTTGTTATTTAGAAGGTTACACAACTATTGAATTCCATGTCCTAAGCTCCCGTCCCGGTTCCCCAACTACATATTTTGTCTGCTTGAAGAAAAGGTCGGCCATAGAACAGTTATATTTAGATATATATGGAGATATGGAAAATATACCTACGTACAAGAGAACAGGATGATATTTGTGTTATCGCCATATTCTGGACGGGCCAAAAGTGGGCCAAGGAGCAAAACGGGTCTAGGGAAAGGTGATGGTAGGATTACAGATCGGGTCCCGTACGGGTGTTTGGGGCCAGTAAAGCCGTGTAAACTCAGGCTTAGGCAGTTAGGATTCGTGTCGTGTTTGGTTAGGGTTAGTTAAGGAGAACAAGTCTGCGGACTATAAATATGTACCATGAATAAACAAGAAAAGAGATTCATTCATCAACAACTCACGGCGCATCGCCTCCCCTGTTTCAGGGTTCTTCATCGGGTAAGTGCCATGTGGCCCCCTGATCACGCTTCGCGTGATCGGGGGGCGCATTGCTCTTGCTTGTTGCTTTATGTGTTGCTCGTTCTGAAGCCTTGTAGATGGCGAGTAGCATTAGTTATCATAGCGCGCATAGAGTAATGTTATTCTTATGTCATGATCTTGCTCTGTTCATTGTTCTTGCGTGTTTCGCGATCATTGCACCCGTTCATGGATGCAATGATCGCGTCTTGCTTTATTTTTATTGATAGATCCAATCTGTTATGGCTAGTTCCTATTTGTTAGGGATTTAGCTCGGTATGTGCATGATTAGGCCTTGCAAACGAGTTGAAAGTTCCGGCAGTACGTTAGTATCGGATCTTAGTCTGCGTAGAGGGTTCCTTAAGGAATCGGCTCTTTAGCTGTTCTTAGGGTCTCTGTTTGGGTGTTTGTTCTGATGCTTTGCGTATTCGTTAGGCTCAATCACGTGTAGGATGTTCCGGTTGCGTAGTGAGGGCTTAGCTGTCGTAGATTGGATTAGATTAATATCTTTAAGGCAAGTTTTTATCCCATTATTATAAACATATGTTGTCTGACCCAAAGATCCGATCCGGTAATGATGCAATCGGCTCCTTATGGCCGATACCGGGGAGGAGTGATGAGCCGATCACGGCTCGGACTGATTTTTACAAGTGTCTGTGCTTACAGGAATTTCACAAATCACACCTTCCTGATCAGGTACAGGATCAGGTGGCACGCCTAGCAACTCTAAGCCAGGGTGTGCGCCAGATCGCTGGGCCGTTGACCGAGGGACCGGGGCCCACCAGCCGTCCCGGAAGCCTCCCGGCTCCTCGTGTTGCCTGTCGCTGCTCGCCGGTGGGTTTCGATCGACAACACATTCTGGCACGCCTGGTGGGACCTTCTTCATCGACTTCGTCATCGTCATCGGCATCATCTTCATCGACCCCGTCGTCTTCGTCGACTCCGCTAGCGGTGATCAACAAGATGGCAAGGGAAGATCCGATCACTTACGACGAGCTCTCTGCTGAACACAAGCAGAGGTACGACGAAATCAAGACTCAGTTTGAAGCCGATCTCATCGGCTCTTTCGAAAGGACTCGCAACCATGGTGTCAGGTGGAAGGGATTTTCACCTGAAGGTGCCCTTGATGGGGTGGATTTATCCATTCCGTCTGAAGATCGTACTAGAGCACTGCGGCAGGAAGTGAACTATGCGGTGGCTCATTCATTGCACCGACATTCGGAAAGTTTGGTCAATGCTTTTGAGCGTGTGGCTCTACGTGTGGTCCAGGAGATTATGAAGCATCAACATTCCCCAACTGGACCTACCTTGGGAAGTCATAGAGGAGAATTGCCGTTCCAAACCAGACCACCACTACCATATACACTTGCAGCTGCAGAATCCCATGGTGCTCCAGCTTATGTAGTTTATAAAGAAGGTGGTGATCCCATGGATCACCAGTTTTTCAGCGAGCCACCTAAGGAGATCCCACATGGTTACGTATGTATGTATATACCGGACAGTAATAATCCGGTACATCCTATACAGAAGACAGTTGGAGGGGCTTCCGGAGCTGACGCGGATAAACAAGCGTGGCTAGCAACTTATGCTACCGGGCCAAGTCATGACAGTATGCACTCGGCCCCTGGGTTACAGACAGCGGAACAAATCAGCAATATCCTAAGGGATCAGTTCGGCATGTTACCAAAAAGGAGAGCGATCGGCTATACTAAGCCGTATCCAGGAGACTATGATTTAATCCCATTACCACCCAAGTATCGGCTCCCCGAGTTTACTAAATTCAGTGGGGCAGAAGGATCTAGCTCTATCGAGCATGTGGGCCGATACTTAGCACAATTGGGCATGATTTCTGTATCAGATCCGCTGCGAGTAAGGTTCTTTTCACAATCGCTTACGGGACCGGCTTTCGGATGGTATACTTCGTTAGGTCCCAACTCCATCCTTACCTGGAAGCAGCTGGAAGAACAATTCCATATTCAGTATCACACAGAAGCTGCGGAAGAAGGAATTGCCGATCTGGCGCAGCTCCGACAGAAGCGTGGGGAAACCGTGGCAGAATTCATCCGACGCTTCAGGGAGATGAAGAATAGGTGTTATTCAACACGGATCTCAGAAAAAGAAGCTGTCGAATTAGCATCAGTAGGATTATTAAAGCCGATCAGGGATCTGGCTTTTCAACTGGAATTCACCTCTTTGGCGCATCTGGTACAGAAACTATCGACGTATGAGCAGCGCCATCCTGAGTTATACCAAGACAAATTTAAGCGTCAAGTGGCAGTAGCCGAAACGGAAGAAGCCGATGATTCCGAAGAGGAACTGGAGGTATCGGTTGCTGAGTGGGCTCGTGGTGCAAATCCCGTGCCTTGTAAATGGCTGAAGCAAACTGGTCCGGCAAAAGGGTTTGACTTTGACGTGAGTAAGGTCGAACAAATTTTCGACTTATTACTGAAAGAAAAACAGTTGAAGTTTCCAGAGGGACATAAGCTTCCCTCGGCACAGGAGTTAAAAGGGAGATTATATTGTAAGTGGCATGATTCCTTTACCCATGGCACGAGTGACTGCAAGGAACTCCGTCGGCAAATACAATCGGCTATTGAACAGGGCCGATTGATCTTGGGGAAGACCGCCATGAAGGTAGATACTCAGCCTTTTCCTGGTGTAAACATGGTAGAACAAAATGATCGGTCTGCAAGGCGGCAGTTGAACTTCGCGCTCGGCATCAACATGGCAGGGGTAGCATCGCGACATCAGGCCAAAAATGTGAAGGCTGGTTCCAGCAATCGGCCCCAAAAAGAGGAAAAAGAATATGTCACGGAAGAACGAGTAAGGTATGTAAGGAATCAACGTCCAACTTCTTCTGACCTTCTCAGGAAATATGAGTATCAGTACCAGCAGCGCCTCCAGCGGGAATCTGAAGACGAAGAATATGAGCATCGCACCGGAAAGCGTTTGAAGAAGCATGAGGATGCTCGTGATCATTGGTACTGCCCATTCTTCAGGTACTGTTGGGATTCCGGTATGAGCCGATTGCCTACTGTTAGGGACTGCCCAGAATGTGCACCTATGAAGACAGAGGCAAGGGAATCAGTTTTTGGGAGATTAGGACCTGAGCCAATTCAACGACGGCGAGTTCAATTACCACGAGGGGAAGATGAAGAGGGGGATAGGTATCATCGCCCACGGTGGTGCCCGGATGGACTAAATCGTTCACAGAAGCGTCGGGTTCAGAGGCTACGGAGCTTGGAGGAGGCCGAGGCCAAATACATCGAAACATTGAGAAAAGCACGACCGGATCTGGCAGAACAAGTTCATTATGAGCAGGAAAAGAAGCCGCGCGCTTCGAGGAAAGAATGGCGGCCCAAGCCGACAACAGCCGATAAGAGGGTATCGGCTGACACACACATGGTTTTTGTGCTTCCTGCAGAATTCCACGCTCAGGCTTACGAGGAGCCATCCGTAGCCCAGCTTGATTTGGGACCACGGCCGGTGATATTCGAGAAGCTGCAAGCCAAGAATTACAAGCACTTGAAGGCATTATATCTCAAAGGGTATATCAATGGTCAGCCCGTTAATAAAATGCTGGTGGATACGGGAGCGGCGGTCAATATTATGCCATATTCAGTTCTGCGCCGATTGGGGCGATCCGCCGGGGATTTGATCAAGACTAATGTCACGTTAAGTGACTTTAATGGGCAGACTTTAGAATCTCAGGGTGTCCTCAGTGTAGATCTCACCGTCGGGAGCAAGACCGTCCCGACTTCCTTCTTCGTCGTCAACAGCAAAAGCACCTATAACATCCTACTCGGCAGGGACTGGATTCACACCAACTGCTGTATCCCCTCAACAATGCATCAATGCTTGATCCAGTGGGATGGAGACGAAGTAGAGGTAGTCCAGGCAGACGACTCAATCGAGATTTCGCATGCTGCCATGAGCATCTGGGATGCAGAGGACCAAGAGCCGATTTCAGGGATAAGCTTAGAAGGGTGTGACCGCATCGAGGCTACAAAAAACGGAGTAAGGCTGGTCTTATCCACTGGCCTTACAGAGTAGAGGAGTTGTATGAAGGAAGTCACAATAATGTACCCATTGAGGCCGATTCGCGCAATCGGCCTCCAAAAAGTGAATTTTTGATAGGCGCTTTACGTAGCTGTTGCGAGATGGCCAGCTTTGACAGCCGGCCTGATTCTTTTCTTAAACACTTGGAAAGTAGTGATCTCGCGCAGCTGGCTTCAGGATACAAAGCCGATGGGCCCAGACATCAGGTATACTTCCTGGACCAGGGAGATTGGAGAGCCGATATCTTCAACTACTTGAAGGATTCGGCTCGGGGGGCACCCAGGAAGATACGGTATAAAGCCATGAGGTACGTCCTGATAGGAGATGATATGTTTTACAGAACCTTGGAGGGGCTGCTGCTCAAATGTCTAGGGCCGACCGAGTCCAATCGGCTCCTGCATGAAGTTCACGAAGGAACGTGCGGGACTCATCAGTCAGCGCACAAGATGAAGTGGCTAATCAGACGGACAGGATACTACTGGCCCACTATGCTTGAAGATTGTTTTAAGTATTATAAAGGGTGTCAGGCATGCCAGAGATTCGGAAAAATCCAGATGGTGCCAGCGTCAGTGATGAATCCCATTGTTAAGCCGTGGCCGTTCAGAGGCTGGGGCATGGATATGATCGGCAAAATCAATCCTCCGTCTAGCAAGGGTCATCAGTTCATTTTAGCTATCACAGATTATTTTACCAAATGGGTAGAAGCTTTCCCAATGAAGTCAGTAGCATCCAAAGATGTGATTCAGTTCGTCAAAGAACACGTTATTCACAGATTCGGGATTCCACAGACTATAACAACAGATGGTGGCTCGGTCTTTATTTCAGAAGAGTTCAAGAAGTTTGCTACCGACATGGGTATCAAGCTGATTAGGTCATCTCCTTATTACGCCCAGGTGAATGGGCAAGCCGAAGCATCCAACCAGAGCCTTATTAAATTGATTAAGAGGAAGATCGACGAATATCCCAGACGCTGGCACGAAGTCTTGTTGGAAGCATTATGGGCATACCGCATATCTTGTCACGGGGCGACAAAAACTTCCCCTTACCATTTGGTCTATGGGCAGGAAGCCGTGTTACCGTGGGAGGTTACAGCTGGATCCAGACGCATAGAGTTCCAGAATGATTTATCCGCTGAAGAGTATGCTACTCTGATGAGTGATAATGTGGAGGACCTCACGGAACTCAGGCTATGGTCGCTAGAGAAGATTAAGGAGAATAAGGCTAAAGTAGCCCGTGCATATAATAAAAAGGTCAAACCAAAGGAATTCCAGGTAGGAGACTTGGTTTGGGAAGCGGTATTACCGTTGGGAACCAAAGATGCAACCTATGGCAAGTGGTCCCCAAATTGGCATGGACCGTACAGGGTTGACCAGGTCCTACCCGGGAACGCATACATGCTTGAAGAATTGGACGGCGTCAAGTTTCCGGTAGCGGTCAACGGCCAACACCTAAAGAAATATTTCCCAAGTATGTGGGCCGACGAACAGTAAAGCCGATGGCACCCATCAGGCAAGAAGCCGATGCAACCAGCAGGTTAAGAAGGGGGTGAAGGTTGAGTCGACGACGTTAGCATTGGCAAGGCAGGAAACGGGAAAAGGGCCGATAAGCGCTGATCGGCCAGTACAATAATAAAAAGGATTAGAACAGCCGATGCGTTGCAATCGACTTTAGAAGCTTTTGCTTATGGCAGTCAAAGCATCACAAATTATCGAACAGCCGATGTGCCACCATCGACTTTAGGTTCACTACATGGGTTCACTACATAAAGATACAAAGTTTATCCTAAACAGGACTACTGAAGAAAGGCGTCTATAGCAGCGATAGCATCTAGACGGATATGGTCGACCTCAGCAAGTACCGCCTCATCATCTTCGTCCGCCCCCGGCACTACTTGTTTGCTCAAGTTGCTCAGCTCGGCCAAGTCCGCCTTCAGCTCAGAAGTCAAAGCTACTGCCTCCTGCCTAGAACCCGCAATGAGATCCTTCTCCTCCTAGATGCGCTGCTTGGTGGCCCGGACTTTGGCTTCAAGGTCTTCCAGTTCTTTCTCCAAAAGCCGAAGCCGATGGGTAGAAGCGGATTTGTCAACCTTCGCGTCAAGTGCGGCCTTCTTCTTGTTGATCGACTGACACATCTCAGCGATGATGGTCCTTAAGAGTGATTGGGAACGCCGAGTCTCGATCCTACAGCGAGCTTCTGCCACTTTTGCTTGGAAGGAAGAAAGGTATCCGGCCGGCAAGAGCTTGGCCTGGAGACTCACCGGGAGCTGGGAACTGACCTCGTCAAGGATCTTTTTAACTGCACTGGAGTCTTGAATCAGCGCGGAGATCGGACCCAACAGAAGCTCCTTCACGCGGAGGAGCCGATCGGCAGTGCTGGACAGACCCGAGGAAGAGTCATCGGCTTCCAATATGGTCGACCCAATCGTGGCAGGATCAAACGCAAGGAGTTCTGAAAGATCTAGGTTCTGGAGGAAAAGAGGGTGAGCGGGGTATTGCAGGAGAAGACCAAAGCAATTGCAAAGGAAAAGGGAAGGTCATACCTGTCCTGAGAAGGAAGTAGCGATGGCCAACGAAGGGACGATCGGCTCCCGGGGGTGCACCCTTTCCGAAGGACGAACGATAGCAGCAGAGGCCGCTTGAACCGCACCCTCAGAAGAAGAGGCAACAGCCGACGGGGCAACAGTCGGCTCCGTGAGAGGGATGGCCGATGAGATGGCAATCGGCTTCGCGGGACGTACTTCTCGTGCAGGGGGATTGGCAGTGGCCGAAGCGGTAGAGGGTCCTTCCAAACAGGGGCCAGCGGAGGATGGAGTCACGATCGGCGCCTGCGGGCTTGGTAAGGCAGACGGGATAACAGCTGGCGCAGAAGGATCCTCCAAGGTTGTTGCGCCCGGATCACGGAGAGCGATCAGGGCCTTGATAGGCGCATTCACGTCCTCTGGCGCCTCTAAAGATGAACCTTTCTGGCATGGGGGCTCCTCCCCGCTGGAGACTTCTACAACGGCAGGCTGCAAGAAAAGAGAGTGCCGTTAAAGGGGACATGAACAAAGGCCCGATTGCAAAGCGAAAGGAGGGGCCAAACCTGGGCGACGACTGGAGATGACGGAACAGGAGAAGACGGTGTGGTTTCTCTCCGGACCTTTCTGACCAGAATTTTCCTCGTTTTGGCACGAGCTCGGGGGGCAACAGCTTCCAAAAGCCGTTTTCGCTTGGGGGTCAGCTTAGCAGTGCTCGGCTGAATCTGCATCACGCTTTTTGAGGGAGGGGGCGCATTCTTACCGAAGAGAACCACAGGAGCAATTGCCAGAAAACAGAAGGGCGATCCATCATCGTTCATCGGCTCTGGGCCGTCTTCTTGCTGCAGAAGCAGAAAATGGGGTCAGAAAGGGGTCCAGTAAAGGTTAAAAGAAGAAACACCAATCAAAGGCGGTACCTCTTCGGCTGGGATATCATACTCGGGATGGATTTGCTGCAGTATCGGGCCTAGAGCTCTTCGGAAAACGTGAGTTTTCCATATCGACCACCATCCCTCAAAGTCGACGGCCGAGGAAGTAAAGGAAAGATTGGTGGGAACAGACAAGGGAAGGTCTGTGAACAGACTGTAGCACCTCTGGGTGGTTAAGGCGTCAGGAAGGTCCACCCTGCTTGATGTCAACAGGTGAAGAAGGAAATGGGGAGGCACCTGCGCAAGACCGAACTGCCGGGCTGCTACGACCGGCTGGTAAAACTCATAACCAGGCTTGAGGATCCGGTTGGAGGTGCTCATGCCAACTGGGAGGAGACAGGGCCGAACCATGATAGAGTAAAGGCGCCTGGTGTCGGCATCATAGGCAATGTCGGCCAGTCGGAAGGTAGCCGGGTTCTCAAAGAGCTCGGAATCGGCATAAGGAAGGAAGTTTGGGTTGTCAAGACCTTTGTAGAAAATCCGGAACCATCGGGAAGCATCTAGAGGGTTCAGTTTCCCGCCAGGGAGACTATACAAGGCCTGCCCGAAACTAGTACACCTAATCTGTCTCCCATTCAGATCAGGGAAGGAATTGCCGACTAAGGAAGGAAAATTAGGGTCAGAACTTTGGAAATAAAGACGAGCCCATAACTGGATAAACCACCATGGGCCCCCGGTCCTGATTTTCTTCTGAGAAAGAAGGCTAGAAGTCATCAAATGAAGATATCTGTAAAGTTCCCCGAGAAATAGCCTACCAAGGCCAACAGATTGACCCCTGGCCAGCTCATAAGCCAAGGAGAGGTAGTTTTTGGTTGGAGCGAGGGAAGGGCCACATAAGAGGAAATGTTCGAGCCATAGGTTCAGAAAGGCTGTGTGCTCCTTCTCCGATACAGGGCCCTTGCTTTTCTGGTGTTGGCTCAGGTATGTGCTCCAGTTAGTGCACTCGGTTTTGGATGACAGTTTATAAGGGACCACAGGGAGGCTGTAAGCAGAGGGGCAGGTTGATGATATGTCCAAGCCAGTAATCATCATAACATCTAGCAATGTTGGTGCTAATGGGCTGTGCCCGAAGAGAAAACAATTCAAGGCGTCAGACCAGAAATAGCCGATGGTCTTCAGAAGGTTCTCATCTTTTTCAAGGGGGGAGAGAGACAGAGACAGAGCATCGGCTATCCCGATGGATTCCCATAAGGGCTGGTAAGCGCTCGCTACTCTGTTGTACCAAACTATCCAGTTTTCAGGTGGATTTGGCCAAGCGCGGAGGCTATCCGACCAAGATTCTAGGTCTATATCCTGACTCACAAAGGGGATCCGATTGGCTTCACAAGAGATCAAATCTATGGGTTTCTCATAGGAACGAGGCCCAAGGCAGAAAGAATTTGGGGAAGAAGGGTGTGGCAAGAAGATATCGGAAGCCTGAAAAAGCCCCAAGAAAAACAAGATTGCCGAAGGAGGAATTAATTAACTGTGCAGTAAAACTTGCAGATGCTATGTTAAAATTAATGGGGGTCGGAGTTCACCTTCAGACCAAAGACATCGGCGGCGGTGCGCGAGGACTCCGCCATCGGGGATTTTGAATCGGAATCTTAGAGGGCGGATCTAGGTTTGGCGGCGCAAGATCGGATATGTGTCTCAAGGACTGGGAAGGACCTTGCGGCTAGGGTTTGTGAGGAAAGGGGATCGGAGTTGATCTGGATCCCAGGTTCCTTGGAGATTTGTGTCAGGAAAAAGGCCAGCGGAAGGGTAAAGTAAATTGAAGGGCTATTTCAAATCCGGACCGGTTACTCTGAAGCCAATGCGTTGCCATCGGCTCTCAAAATAGACAATTACGCACAAAAAGAACTGCTGGTACAAAAGTAGACTTTATTCACAGCGAGATAGCAAATACAAAAAAGGAGTTAACTGCTCCTAAAGATGGCCTAATGGGGACACTACAGTCTACCACCAGTACATGCCGAAAGTCTTGCGGCGCTTGGGCGACGGATCAATGCTTGAGCCACTGTCGTCGGTGTCGCTGCCGCTGTCGTCGTCGTCTCCGCCATCGTTGCTGGTGAAGCTATCGTCGTCTTCGGCTCCCGCGCTGCTGTCGGAAGAATTGTCCGATGACCTGCCAAGAAGGAAGGTACCTGCCATCGGATCTTCTTCGGAGGAGAAGGAATCGGCTCTTTCCTCCGAGGAAGAAAGGTCCTCCCCCCAAGACGTGTCGTCTTCATCTTCCTCCATCTCGGCTCCGAGGAGGAGTGCGAGATCCTCGCCATCAGTCAGAGACTCATCATCCTCTGATTGGTAACGGAAGTCCCACTCCTCTGTGTCCCAATGCAGGGGAGCACGGACCTCATAAGCAGCGATTGGGTCGTATTCCGGGGTTGGCTCTCGAGAGGACTCGGATTCATAAGAAATGGTGGAAGAGGCAGAGGAAGAAGAAGCCATGGTGGAAGAAGAGAGGCAGTATAATTGATATGGCCGTAAGAAAAGATGACCGGGGAAGTCACGGTGGGTAAGTTTATAAAGGTAAAATAGGAGAAAGGTGAATCGGCGTTGTGACAGTTCCCGAGGAGATTGGTACAGGGCAGTCATATCCGTTGGAAGTCGAAAAGGCATATACGGATCGGAAGCCGAAGGGTCGAGATGGTTTTAAAATAAATGATTTCGGAATTACCATTGCCGAAACCAGGGGGGCATGTGTTATCGCCATATTCTGGACGGGCCAAAAGTGGGCCAAGGAGCAAAACGGGCCTAGGGAAAGGTGATGGTAGGATTACAGATCGGGTCCCGTACGGGTGTTTGGGGCCAGTAAAGCCGTGTAAACTCAGGCTTAGGCAGTTAGGATTCGTGTCGTGTTTGGTTAGGGTTAGTTAAGGAGAACAAGTCTGCGGACTATAAATATGTACCATGAATAAACAAGAAAAGGGATTCATTCATCAATAACTCACGGCGCATCGCCTCCCCTGTTTCAGGGTTCTTCATCGGGTAAGTGCCATGTGGCCCCCTGATCACGCTTCGCGTGATCGGGGGGCGCATTGCTCTTGCTTGTTGCTTTATGTGTTGCTCGTTCTGAAGCCTTGTAGATGGTGAGTAGCATTAGTTATCATAGCGCGCATAGAGTAATGTTATTCTTATGTCATGATCTTGCTCTGTTCATTGTTCTTGCGTGTTTCGCGATCATTGCACCCGTTCATGGATGCAATGATCGCGTCTTGCTTTATTTTTATTGATAGATCCAATCTGTTATGGCTAGTTCCTATTTGTTAGGGATTTAGCTCGGTATGTGCATGATTAGGCCTTGCAAACAAGTTGAAAGTTCCGGCAGTACGTTAGTATCGGATCTTAGTCTGCGTAGAGGGTTCCTTAAGGAATCGGCTCTTTAGCTGTTCTTAGGGTCTCTGTTTGGGTGTTTGTTCTGATGCTTTGCGTATTCGTTAGGCTCAATCACGTGTAGGATGTTCCGGTTGCGTAGTGAGGGCTTAGCTGTCGTAGATTGGATTAGATTAATATCTTTAAGGCAAGTTTTTATCCCATTATTATAAACATATGTTGTCTGACCCAAAGATCCGATCCGGTAATGATGCAATCGGCTCCTTATGGCCGATACCGGGGAGGAGTGATGAGCCGATCACGGCTCGGACTGATTTTTACAAGTGTCTGTGCTTACAGGAATTTCACAAATCACACCTTCCTGATCAGGTACAGGATCAGGTGGCACGCCTAGCAACTCTAAACCAGGGTGTGCGCCAGATCGCTGGGCCGTTGACCGAGGGACCGGGGCCCACCAGCCGTCCCGGAAGCCTCCCGGCTCCTCGTGTTGCCTGTCGCTGCTCGCCGGTGGGTTTCGATCGACAACAATTTGTTTGTGAGCAAATGAGACCTTTGACGTTGACAAAAACCCCTGAACACATACATTCTGGTCTGGACATCTAGCTGCTGGTTGACGTGCAGAGTTCGGAACAAAAGGTGCACAGCTCAACACGCGTTGCTCATCCGATAAATCAATTTCCGGTGGCCAGTGGCCCTCGCCTGGAGCATGTCCAGATTGTTTTTCATCTTTCAAACTTACTAGTTATGATTAATCTTACTGACACCACCCGCCCATGATGTGGTATCGCTTAATTATATGATTAGCAAACTGCATAACTAATTCTACTTCGTTGAAAAAACTGTACTGTGTTCGTTGGAGCTGCAAAATATTGAGAATGAAGAATTATGCGGATTTGCTAGCGATCCAAACCATGTGATACTACTACAGGTAGAGTTTATTGCCATGTGGTATACGAACCAAATGATCTTCGGTGGATATATATATTCCATACCTGCAGATGCTTTAGTGAATTCAATAATACAAAGTAGCATTTCTATGATAACCTGGGACAGCCATGGTGGTTAGTTCCATTGCTTCTCCAAGAGTGGTATAGAGCTTTATTAATTTATATAGCCTAGTCAATAGATGGTTAGAGTCCTGAGCCATCACCATTATAACATGATTGATCAAGTTTTTCCTGTTTACACATGCTAAAATGTTGACCAACCTCTCCTAGCAACCGGGCAGGGCGTATCCATGACAGCCTAGCATAGGATGAAACCGGTCCAATGCAATTATGCATGCATTTATTTCATAGTATACTACACATGCATGGCACGCATGGATGAATACTTGGCTCCTGCAACTTCGATCGGCTATAAATACCATTCGCACACACCCCGAGGGAACCACCCCAAAGAACACGCTGCAGAACTAGACCACCATTACTCCAAGCTACCTTCGTTTCAATCACTCTGACGCAGCAAATCACTTAGTCACCAATGGCTGCCAAGCTCGGTCTCGTTGTTGCCCTTAACCTAATCCTCTTTGCTGCGGGTGTGCATGGCTGCGCACCTTACTGTGGATCAACCTACGTACCGGAGCCACCAGCACCGTCCTCCTACGTCCCAGAGCCACCCACTCCGACAACGCCGGCAACCGATGCCCACGGCCATCGGCCAGCTGGGCGGTGCCCAGTCGATGCACTCAAGCTTGAGGTGTGCGCAAGCGTCCTTGGTGGCCTTGTCAAGATCAGTCTGCCAGAGGACCGGGAAAGGTGCTGCCGGCTGCTGGACGGACTTGCCGACATCGATGCCGCAGCCTGCCTCTGCACCTTGCTCAAGGCCAACATCCTCGACATCTCCCTCCGCGTGCCTATTGACATCAGCCTCCATCTAAACCAATGCGACCGCAGGAACAGCCCACGTGGCTTGACTTGCCCTCGTTTCTAAGCTCGACGGCAATAAAAGTTGAGCCATATTCATGTCCATGCACACATGGAGCGTACACTTCTCATCGATATCTCGTGTCCAAGGTTTATCACTTGCAGTGGCGATGTGTCGGAGTCGTTGCATGCATGTAGGAATAAGTGTGTTTTACATTTAGAATATATCGCACAATAAGTTCTCATCTGGGTCATCTATAAATTTAAGTATGAAGTTTGTACTTGTAATACTATCTTTGATTATTTGATCAAGGCCGAAATAAAGCTTACTATCAGCAAGTGTATTCATCTATGTATTGTTTTCTCTTTGCATACTAGAGCCGCTTTGATATGACCTAAACATGTGATTATTGTGTTAAAGTAATCCCTCTGTTTGTTTATATATGACGTTTCCAACAGGTTTGAAGAAATTAAAGAATTGGTACATTCTTTCTATTTTGGCCTCGTGCTCCTTTCAATTAGGTGTCACCTATATTCGCTCATCCACTCTGTTGTGATCTACAGTTAGTCAGCCATTCCCATAAGCAGGTGGCCACTGATTCCCTATGTTGCAGACTGTTCTGAGATGCGACCCGAGGTAAACACCACCTCCATCAGTAAGCTCCCTTCAACCACACCCTAACGGCTGCCGTCACAGACCCTGGCTAGCAACAAAGGTGGTAGCCGGTGGTGGCCCCGAGTGATGGTTGTTGAGGCTCCCTCCCTAGGCTTGGGCATTCGGGTCGTTCAGGAAAATCGGATCGGGTAATTAAGGTAATGAGAACCGCTACCCGATATCATCCGAGAAACGAGGGTACCCGAAAATTCGGGTTCGGGTATCGGGTAATCCTGATTACCCAATGTACGTTGCAATCAGATTTCAGGCAGGACACAACGGCACGTTCAGGCAGTATTTTAGCAGGTTTTCATTAATAATTTTGAATACAAATTCATACAGGGGAAAGTGTCGGGTTTTATCCGGCTGCCCACCGAGGGGTATACCCAAGGTGGTAGGTTTTGGGTTGGGATGCGCCGAGATCAGGAACTCGAAGGTGCAGACAACACAAGATTTAGACAGGTTCAGGCCGCAATATGCGTAATGCCCTACGTCCTGTATGATGGTTTGTATTGCCTTGATGTTGATCTGGTGATCTTGGTTTTGAAGGGGTCCCTTCCCGCCCTTATATATCCGGAGGGACAGGTTATATGAATCCTAGCCTGATACTAGCTTAGGAATCGTACTCAAGTACAAATCGAGTAGTTTCCTTCTGTATCAACTAGTTCTACTCCGCACGCGGGTAGAATATAACATAATTATAAGGTACAGGACACGTCCTATCCCCTAGCCCAATATGGACTCCTTGATGTACACAGCCCCGTGCCCCCGGGTCTGACAAGCCCCCGAGCTCTTCGTAGCTGAGTACTGCAGACTCTTCAAGTACTTCTGAAGTAATCTTCGACTTCTTTCGAAGCTCTATTTTGAAATCCTTCTTCGAGTACTCCTTTGGCTGCATCGAAGCTATGAGGTGCTCATACCCCGAATTCCTCTTTTTACATGGGGTGCGATAAATAATCGCACTCCATATGGAGTAGCCCCCGAGCCTTAGGTTGAATCGAAGAATCAGGCTGAGGGTCAAATTAGTCTTGAGTCTTCTTTTCTTCTTATCCTTCGAGTACTTTCGAAAAATAAGTAGTCGATGCCACGTATCACACAGCCCCCGAGTCTTGAATCCAAATCTCTCGAATTTTGGAAAAAAGGATCCCAAAGGTCGTGGCAACAATGTTCCCTGTTGAGAAAATATAGTTCAAGATGATGTAATTGGCAGAAATTGAACTCGAAATTCAAAAAATCTCTTTTTTCGGGACAATTAACCCTGAAAAAATGGTTAATCAAATAACTGCTCAACAAATCCACCAAAAAACCGCTCGTGTTCCAAGTATTCTCCTTGTGCGACGCTTCACCTTTCGCACAGTAAACCATTTCCTGACCGCTGGTTATTTAACCTCGCAGTCAGTTAGGGTTTTTCCGTGCCTTCAGATCTTGCATCGCCACCAGAGAAAAAACAAAACCCCAATTAGATCTCACCGTGCCGTCACCCCTCCACCGCCCTGCGTAGTCGAAATCCTTCGAGCCTGCGACCGTAGCCCCCGAGCGTTGTGCGAACAACCCGTGGCTTAACAGATTCGAAATGGCGCCGAAGAAAACCAACCAGAAGGACTTGAAAGAAGCGCAAGCGGCAACCAGCGAGTGGACAATTAGTAAGTGTTCTCGCCACAATCTCGCAAATTTGGTGTTGGGGGGCCTTCTTCAAGAAAGGGATCTCATCAATTGGCGCCTTCCCTTTCGCGACCCCTTCCCCATGGAAAATGTCGACGAGATTGTTTCTTTTTGTTCTTTTTCTGAACGGGGATTGGCCCTCCCCACTTGTTCGTTCTTCCGTGGCCTTCTTTATTTCTACGGGATTGAGCTGCAACACCTCAACCCTAACTCAATTTGCCACATCTCCATTTTCATCCACTTCTGTGAAGCCTTCCTTGGAATTGAGCCCCATTGGGCTCTTTTCCGCTATCTTTTCCGCATGAAGCCTCAGCCCACCTCAAAAGATCCATCTGCGATAGGGGGCGCTGGCATCCAGCTTAGGCAACATGCCAGTGAGAAATACATATCTTACAAATTCCCGTCCAATGTCCCCGGGTGGAAGCAGCAATGGTTCTACATTGCAAACCACGCCCCCCAACTCCCTGCGCGTTCAGGCAGACCTCCTGTTCAGCGCCCCGAATGGACCCTGGAGCCTGCTGAGGCAGAGATGGACCAGGTGAAGGAGCTGCTTGAGTTGATCACCGCACACAAGGAGGCGGGGGTAACCGGGGCATCTGTAATGATGTCATTCTTCAAACGCCGAATCCAACCCATCCAACAGCGCCACACATTAGGATTCGAGTACATGGGTACTGAAGACCCATCTCGTATGTGCGCAGAGGAGCTCGGAGACGACGCAGCGCTTGTTCGCCTCAAGCGAATTCTACTGGACGTGGAAACCGTCCCATACGTTCCAGGAGGATTTTCAGCCCAGAACCGGCCACCATCAGTAAGTATTCAACCGCTCGACTTCTTCTTTGATGTTGTGAAGTATAACTGACTGATAAACTTGTCATAGGATCAAACGGCGTTATACCGGAATTACCCGCCGCAACCCGATCTGCCCCGACCCTATCACTTGTTGCCCAGCGCCGCGGCCGCAGCAGAAAAAGCGAAGACCGCTGGCAACGAGTCGACCGAGAGCAGCAGGCCAAACGAGAGAAGGGCACAAGCAAACCACTCCTCCGGATCATCCGTGGAGTGGTCCGACGACGCGCCTCTGATCCCTCGGCGGTGTCGGGAGATGCAGAAACGTAAAGCCGGCGCCGCTGACCTTGCCAGGTAAGTGCCTATCAAGCTATGAAGTTATCGTGTTGTTCTGCTGAATACTGATAATACTGTTTTGTAGTCCTTCGTCTTCTTTGCCCAGCCCCCAGCGACGGAAAGTAGTCGAAATACCCTCAACCGGGGATGATGCACCAGCAGTCGTGTCTGCAGGAGCTGCTGGGGCGGACCCATCATCCTCTCCTGCAAACGACGTAACCATCACCGTGGCGGGTGCCGCGCCGGAGCAGCTCGCGCCCTCGGACAGGACAGCCCTGCTACCGGCAATGAGTGCCGTGGCCATCACCGCGGCGAGCGCCACGCCGGGGCCACTGGCGCCCATGGCTAGTACGCCTACACCTCCGGCTGTAAGCGCCGTGGTGAAAAGGCCGTTGAAACTAATGTTGAGGAAACCAACGATAATCCGATCCCAAGTGTAAGTAATGCTCTGGATCTTGCCCTTAGCCATGTATGGTAATCACAATATTGATGCTTTACTATTGTCTTGAACAGATCAGCAGCAGCAGTGATGCTGGATGAGCCAGAACTCGAGTTGGCTCCTCCAGCTCCCGAGCCCTTGCCCGAGCAAGCCGACGCACCGGAACCAGCAGAAGGGACAGATGTGGCCTTGGCTGACTCACCGCCGCCCGAGCTCCATCACGCGGAACGCGAAGCTGGCGGCGATGAGCAAGTCGAGGCCGCCGTTGCCACGCCTGCCGAGGCTATAGGTAGATGATCCAGCTGCCTTCTGCTGTAATCATCACTGTGTTAAACACCTGTCCTTTGCAGAGACCACGCAGCCGTCAGTCTTGGAGGGTGCATGTACTTCTGGCGAAGCAACCGTGTTACCAACCCCTGGAGGAGAGATCAACGACGCACTCCAAGTGATGCACCTCCCAAGGGATGACCTAAGCCGCGTGCGACAAATGATCAAGGCGATTGATAAGTTTGCCCTGGTAAATCTTGGCTAAATCGCTGATAGCTGCATGCTCGAGTTGTTTGTCTCTGACGTCCGGAAACGTGCAGGATATGAGCCATAAAGCCGATGAGCAGGCTATGAAGCTAGAAGAGTCCGCCAAGCGAATTGACGAACTAATGCAGGAGCAGGTCGGCTTCGAGCAGACCATCACTGAGCTCCAAGGCCGACTCACGGAGCAGCGATGGACCCATCAAGGTACGTCGAATTCCATTCTCAAAATCGTACCCATAGTCGATAACTCCTTGGTCTGAAACCTGTTTATCCCCGCAGAACTTAAAAAACTCTTAAATTATAAAGAGGAGTTGCTTACTGATTTGAAGAACATGCTGAATCGCCGCGCAGCTAAAGTCGAGAGTCTGCGAAAGGTGATGGCCGACATAGAGAAACAGTTCGTCGACTGCCTTCAGCAGATCAAGACTCTAGGCGAGGAGAAGGAGCAGCGCCAGAAGGAACTCGACGACTTAAAGGCAGCAGCCCAGGAACTCGTAGAGATGGTGGACCCTCGGGAAGACGGCGCTGAAGATGAGCCACCACTGCTGGATCGACTTCGCGGGGCACCGCAAAAAGATCCTCAACTTCGTCACCGAGGCCGCCACAACATACGTGGGTCTTGCTTTAGGCCTTGTGAAGTCCTTCTGGCCAAAGGCTCGGCTAGAAGTACTCGCAGGGGGCACAGCTGCTGATTGTACTGACAAAAACTTCCACGAGTACTTGCTAGAGGTCCGGCCAGTAGCTGAAAAAATTGTAGAAAACATGGTCCAGGATTGAACCGTTAGTATTTATGACATTTGTAATATAAGAAACCACCTTAGTCCTCCTGTGGCCTTATATGAAGTCTGAGAGCCTCGTCTGCTCTATAGCAGGGACATGCTACCTCTGAGTGCAGCGACTCAGAGAGTAGTCGAAATAGCTCTTCACTTGGGCTCATCGGGTAAGCTAGATAAAATTCGACCGGGGGGATCCAACGTGCCCGGAACGCGCGGTTTGTGGCGCGACGACTAGGATGCCCGTAGCAAACAGTCGAAAACTACCCTGAGTGCAACGACTTCAAGAGTAGTCGATATAGCCCATTATGTGGACATGTCAAACAAGTTAGATAGAACCCGAGCCAGACGGGCCTATCCAGTTTGAAAAAACACGATTGTCATCGCGACGACCCATATGCCTATAGCAAGTAGTCGATTTGTATAAAACTTGAGCGTGGCCAAAGCCTCCGCATTGTATTCAAGAACTTACATTTCGGGTCATGTGGCACAAAGCCGCCATATTGACCCAGAAAAGAAAAAATGTGCCCTTGGCGCGCACAGGAATTGAAAACGAGTCTGCTTAGGGGTAGAACCGTCGCAGGTGTTGAATATTCCATGAATTGGGTACATCCTGACCGTCGGGGTGTTGTAGTCGATAAGATCCTGGTCTTATAATCCTCCTGTCGATGAACGGTCCTTCCCATCGTGAGTTAAGCTTGTGCAAACCCGACTCATCCTGAACGCGACGAAGGACGAGGTCGCCTATGCTAAACGACCGTTCCTTAATATTGCGATCATGATATCGCCGGATCCCCTGTAGGTAACGGGCTGACTGAACGAGAGCAGAGCAGCGAGCCTCTTCGATAGAATCCAGCTCCAGCTGTCGTGCTTTGTCCACCTCGCCTTCTTTATACATCTCGACCCTTGGAGATTTCCACATGATGTCCGCTGGAAGAATCGCCTCAGAGCCGTAGACAAGAAAGAACGGGGTCTGCCCTGTGGCTTTGGACGGTTGAGTCCTGAGCCCCCAGATGACATGTGGCAACTCGTGAATCCACTTCCGGCCTTTCTTGTTATTGGCATTGTAGAGTCTCTTCTTGAGGCCGTCAATGATCAAGCCGTTTGCTCGCTCGACTTGCCCATTTGCCCTTGGGTGTGCCACCGAAACGTACTTGACCTCGATGGATGAATTTTCACAGAATTCCCAGAATTGGTTGGCCGTGAAATTTGAACCTAAATCTATGATGATAGTGTTGGGAAAGCCGAAACGATGCAAGATATCAGAGATGAAGTCGACCACCTTGTCTGGAGTGAGTTTGGCGATCGGTTTGAATTCGATCCACTTGGTGAACTTGTCGATAGCCACCAAAACATGAGTAAAGCCTCCCGGCGCCGTTGTGAAGGGCCCAATCATGTCTAGGCTCCAGCAAGCGAACGGCCAGGAAGGCGGTATAGTAATGAGGGTGTGGGCCGGGACATGAGTTTTCTTGCCAAAGAACTGGCAGTTCCGACATCTTCGTACCAGATCCTCGGCATCGGACACGGCGGTGGGCCACCAGAAACCAGCTCTGTAAGCTTTGCTGACCAGTGACTTGGACGGTGCATGGTTACCGCACGCGCCCTCGTGTATTTCCCGCAATATATCCAGACCTTCTTCTGTTGTGACGCACTTCATGAGTACTCCAGATCGTGCGCCGCGCCGATAAAGTTTGTCTTCGACTAGGACGAAACCCTTGCTCCATCGCATGACGCGGGTGGCAGCAGCGCTCTTGGGGTCCATCCCTGCCGGTAATACGAGATCTCGGATAAAGTTGATAAAGGGTCCTCTCCAGTCCTCACCAACCAGCATAACCTCCCGTTCTGGCTGTACAGAGCCAGTGCCGGTGGAGACCTGTGGTGAAGGGCTGATGGACGGTTGCTTCAACTCTTGTACGAATACCCCTGCTGGGACTTGAGCTTGGGTTGATCCCAAGTTAGACAGGGCCTCAGCGGCAATGTTGTGCTCCCGCAGTACATGATGAACTTCTAGGCCAGAAAATTTGTTTTCTAGCTTGCGTACCTCCTGTACATAGGCTTCCATGGTCTCCTTGTTGCAGTCCCACTCCTTATTGACTTGCTGAACGACCAAAAGTGAATCGCCATATACAAGTAGTCGCTTGATCCCTAGTGATATCGCCAAACGAAGCCCGTGAAGCAAGGCTTCATACTCGGCTTCATTGTTGGATACCTCCCAGAGGATTTGGAGAACGTATTTGAGTTGTTCGCCTCGTGGGGAAATGAGTAAGACTCCAGCGCCGCCGCCATCGAGCTTGAAAGAACCATCGAAGTACATGGTCCAATGCTCTGGCTTGTCCACTGGATTTGGAACTTGATTTTCCCTCCACTCTGCCATGAAGTCGACGAGAGCTTGGGACTTGATTGCAGTACGTGGCTTGAAGTCGATCGACAAAGCCCCCAGTTCTACTGCCCACTTTGAAATACGACCCATGGCGTCCTGGTTATGTAGGATATCCGCTAGCGGGTAGTCTGTGATCACAGTGATCTGGTACTCTTCGAAGTAGTGGCGTAATTTCCTTGAAGTGATTAGTATGCCGTAGAGAAGCTTCTGGACTGCCGGGTACCGCACCTTAGACTCTGAGAGTACTTCACTGACAAAGTACACGGGCCTCTGCACGCCAAAAGCATGGCCCTCCTTGGAGCGTTCGACGACAATGGCACTGCTGATAACGTGGGTTGTCACCACAATATAAAGTAAGAGGGTCTCACCCGGCAATGTAGATGTGAGGATCCGAGGCGACTGTAGGTGTTGCTTGAGATCCTGCAGGGCCCGCTCGGCTTCCTCTGTCCAGTGAAACTTGTCCTGGCGCTTTAAGAGTCTGAAAAAGGGTAGTCCGCCCGTTTGATAGCCTCCCGTTTATCAGGGGCAAAATGACGAAGTCGTTGCTTCTTTGGCACAGCTTGTGGATACACATTAAGACTATGCTCGATCAGCTCATTGGGCACCCCTGGCATATCCGATGGTTTCCAAGCGAATATGTCTCGGTTAGCCCGCAGGAAGCTGACGAGCGTGAGTTCCTATTTGTCACCCAAGCCCGCGCCGATGATGGCTGTCTTGGATGAGTCGCCTTCTTGGAGCTGGATCGACTTGAGGGCCACATCGCCTGTCGACTTGACGCCTGATTGGCTCGCCTTCTTCGTCGGGATGTCCAGCTCGGCTTGAGAAAGTTGCTGTGCGGCCGCGAGTACTTCTCCGGAAGCATCTGGCATGCGGGAAGTCGATGCATACTGGATGGCCTCCTGGTTGCAATCATAGGACTTCTTCAAGTCGCCTCAGAGCGTGAGCACGCCGCTGCGTCCTGGCATCTTGAGAAGTAAATAGACGTAATGTGGCATCGCCATGAACTTAACGAGCGCCGGCCTCCCCAGTATAGCATGGTAGGAAGATTCGAAGTTGGCCACCTCGAACTTGATGAACTCGGTTCGGTAATTCTCCCTCGTCCCAAAGGTGACTGGGAGAACGACCGTTCCAAGCGGGTGCGCGGCATTGCTAGGGACAATACCGTAAAAAGGAGCCTTGCTCGGAGTAAGCTTGTTGGTCAGGTCCAGACCCATCTTCTTCAGCGTACTGGCGAAGATAAGATTAAGTCCGCTCTCACCATCGATAAGAACCCGAGTGAGCTTAACTTCTGCGACCACGGGATCCAGCACCAGTGGAAACTTCCCAAGCTCAGAAAAGCTGGTCCACTGGTCAGCACGGGAAAAAGATATGGGAACCTCCGACCATCGGAGTGGTCGTGGTACCGCCGGCTCAATGGATAGAATTTCCCGTAGCAGCAACTTCTGTTCCCGCTTGGAGCAAAAATCTTCATCACCACCAAAGATGACATTGACGGTCTTGAAGGCATCCTGGAACTTGGGCGTCTCAGACTTATCTTCTTGATCCTCATCTTCGGGCTCTTTGCCCGTTGACTTGTTCTTCTTGCCGTTTCCAGGGGATCCAAAGGTGCGCTTGAGCTGAAAGCAGTCGATCGCTGCGTGTTTGGAGTTGATGCACCACAGGCACTTCTTCTGTAGAAGTTTTTCAAACTGCTCCTGCGTGGTCGACTTCTTTCCCCGCGAAGGACATTCCACAGCCGCAACGAGATCGTCTGGCTTGCGTTTTCGGGAAGAACCCGAAAAGTCCCGCTGGCCTTTGTTAGCCCGGTTGTCGTTGTTGCGCTTCTAGTTGAGGTCGGTGCATCTTGGAAACCTCTCGCGCATCTTTTCTTCTTGTTCGGACCAGTCGTGCATCATGTCGCGAAGACCTGCAACCGTCTTCGACCTGTTACGCCCAAAATCACGATATATACCTGGGTCTGTTAGGCCGTTGTAGAAGCAGTCGATGATGTCCTCCTCCGAGATGTTGGCGATGGTGGCCCGCACATCGAAGAAACGGCGGGTGTAGGATCGGAGGAGTTCATTACGCTCCTGCTTGCACTGGGCGAGGTCGTGCCGGGTTCCTGCACGGGTTATCACCCCCTGGAAGTTGTCGATGAAAACCTTTTTGAGGCCCTCCCAGAAGTCGATGGAGTCGTTGGGGAGGCTTTCCAGCCAGGTCAACGGCGCAGGCTCCAAAGCCATCGGGAAGTAGACGACTTTGGTAGTGTTGGAACCACCAGCCACCTCAATGGCAATAGAGTAACAGCGGAGCCATTGTTGGGGGGCCTGCTTACCATCATACTTGGTGATGCCGATCGGCTTGAAACCCTCCGGGTACTTGTAGCTGTTGAATCTCGCAGTGAACGCAGGAAAACGATCGCTGCAGTCAGCATCGTCCCGCTCGGCTACCTCGCGTTCCCGTCGCCTCGAGTCGAGGACTGACCGGGCGTCGCGCCCCTCATTGATCTTCTGGCGAAGGTCTGGTTGTTGATGTGGGGGTTGGGCTGCCTCAGGTTGTTCGCCGGAGGTGGCTGCCGCCTCCCTCCGGTGACCTGACTCCCGCCCGCACCATCATTGTTATTGCTGCATTGGGGTCGCAGGCGATTACCTGTTGTTCGACTTGGGGCCCAGCTCCGGCTGTCTCCGACACGCTCATCCCCGACGAGTGATGCCGGGGCCTGCTGGTCTAGCTGGACCCATGCCCGTTGGGCGTAGCGAAGTGCTTGTCGAACGTTGGGATCATTACTTCGCTCGAGTAACGCTGTTACCCGAGCGATGTTGGCCACAGGAGTCCTGAAACCCCGTTCATCTGCAGCGGCGAATTCAGCGTCGAGTTCGCGTTGTGCAGAACGTTTGCGCTCGTTGGCCCGCCTTCTACGAACCGCACGAGCTCTGTTCCTGGCACACCGCGCGTCGCGTTTGGCGTTGTTCTCATCAACAGCATCGGCAGTGCCTTCGTCTTCTGATATCCCGTCAAGCGCGCCGATGGGGATGAGGGCATCATCGTCCCCCTCCTCCGCCATCAGCACCTGGCGGGTTGCGAGTTATTCAGAGGGGGCTTCGACTAGTTCAGTCGAGCCCTCGGTGATGGTAGCCAACGCCCTGCCCTCCTGAAAAGGTAGAGGTTCAAGGTGGGCTACCAAGCGGTCTTCATGCCCGAGTAAATCGGACAAATCCATCCCCTTCCAATGAACGATTCGTCCTTCGGAGGTGGTGGTGATCATCAGCCCGCAAGTGGCCAGGTGATCCTTAGCCCCCCGACATGCGGTGGCGTCGGAATCCCCCGCCTGGAGCAGAGAGTTCAAGTCCTTCTCCAACGCGGGGAAAGGAACAGTAGTGACAGACTCTGCCTCGGTTTCCTGGCAGAATCAAAAAATGGCAACTCGTCGAGATTATCGACGAAATTATCGAGCCTTTCGGCGAGTGTTTTTAGCTTGATGGTGTCGTCGATGATGTGCCGACGGAATCCGCCTGCGCCGTTGGCGACGCAGACCCATGAGCCAAAAATAAAAGTTGTGCCCTCAGGGAGCACGGGACTGGGGAACTTGAAAAAAGCCATCGAGTTCTCCAGGGGATCTCTGATGCGCTCCCCTACCTGGCGCGCCAGCTGTCGGGTTTTATCCGGCTGCCCACCGAGGGGTATACCCAAGGTGGTAGGTTTTGGGTTGGGATGCACCGAGATCAGGAACTCGAAGGTGCAGACAACACAAGATTTAGACAGGTTCAGGCCGCAATATGCGTAATGCCCTACGTCCTGTATGATGGTTTGTATTGCCTTGATGTTGATCTGGTGATCTTGGTTTTGAAGGGGTCCCTGCCTGCCCTTATATATCCAGGGGGACAGGGTTACATGAATCCTAGCCTGATACTAGCTTAGGAATCGTACTCAAGTACAAATCAAGTAGTTTTCTTCTATATCGACTAGTTCTACTCCGCATGCGGGTAGAATATAACATAAATAAGGTACAGGACACGTCCTATCCCCTAGCCTAATATGGACTTCTTGATGTATACAGCCCCGTGGCCCCGGGTCTGACAGGTTCCCCAACCACATATTTTGTCTGCTTGAAGAAAAGGTCGGCCATAGAACAGTTATATTTAGATATATATGGAGAGATGGAAAATATACCTACGTACAAGAGAACAGGATGATATTTGTTTGTGAGCAAATGAGACCTTTGACGTTGACAAAAACCCCTGAACACATACATTCTGGTCTGGACATCTAGCTGCTGGTTGACGTGCAGAGTTCGGAACAAAAGGTGCACAGCTCAACACGCGTTGCTCATCCGATAAATCAATTTCCGGTGGCCCGTGGCCCTCGCCTGGAGCATGTCCAGATTGTTTTTCATCTTTCAAACTGACTAGTTATGATTAATCTTACTGACACCACCCGCCCATGATGTGGTATCGCTTAATTATATGATTAGCAAACTGCATAACTAATTCTACTTCGTTGAAAAAACTGTACTGTGTTCGTTGGAGCTGCAAAATATTGAGAATGAAGAATTATGCGGATTTGCTAGCGATCCAAACCATGTGATACTACTACAGGTAGAGTTTATTGCCATGTGGTATGCGAACCAAATGATCTTCGGTGGATATATATATTCCATACCTGCAGATGCTTTAGTGAATTCAATAATACAAAGTAGCATTTCTATGATAACCTGGGACAGCCATGGTGGTTAGTTCCATTGCTTCTCCAAGAGTGGTATAGAGCTTTATTAATTTATATAGCCTAGTCAATAGATGGTTAGAGTCCTGAGCCATCACCATTATAACATGATTGATCAAGTTTTTCCTGTTTACACATGCTAAAATGTTGACCAACCTCTCCTAGCAACCGGGCAGGGCGTATCCATGACAGCCTAGCATAGGATGAAACCGGTCCAATGCAATTATGCATGCATTTATTTCATAGTATACTACACATGCATGGGACGCATGGATGAATACTTGGCTCCTGCAACTTCGATCGGCTATAAATACCATTCGCACACACCCCGAGGGAACCACCCCAAAGAACACGCTGCAGAACTAGACCACCATTACTCCAAGCTACCTTCGTTTCAATCACTCTGACGCAGCAAATCACTTAGTCACCAATGGCTGCCAAGCTCGGTCTCGTTGTTGCCCTTAACCTAATCCTCTTTGCTGCGGGTGTGCATGGCTGCGCACCTTACTGTGGATCAACCTACGTACCAGAGCCACCAGCACCGTCCTCCTACGTCCCAGAGCCACCCACTCCGACAACGCCGGCAACCGATGCCCATGGCCATCGGCCAGCTGGGCGGTGCCCAGTCGATGCACTCAAGCTTGAGGTGTGCGCAAGCGTCCTTGGTGGCCTTGTCAAGATCAGTCTGCCAGAGGACCGGGAAAGGTGCTGCCGGCTGCTGGACGGACTTGCCGACATCGATGCCGCAGCCTGCCTCTGCACCTTGCTCAAGGCCAACATCCTCGACATCTCCCTCCGCGTGCCTATCGACATCAGCCTCCATCTAAACCAATGCGACCGCAGGAACAGCCCACGTGGCTTGACTTGCCCTCGTTTCTAAGCTCGACGGCAATAAAAGTTGAGCCATATTCATGTCCATGCACACATGGAGCGTACACTTCTCATCGATATCTCGTGTCCAAGGTTTATCACTTGCAGCGGCGATGTGTCGGAGTCGTTGCATGCATGTAGGAATAAGTGTGTTTTACATTTAGAATATATCGCATAATAAGTTCTCATCTGGGTCATCTATAAATTTAAGTATGAAGTTTGTACTTGTAATACTATCTTTGATTATTTGATCAAGGCCGAAATAAAGCTTACTATCAGCAAGTGTATTCATCTATGTATTGTTTTCTCTTTGCATACTAGAGCCGCTTTGATATGACCTAAACATGTGATCAATTAGTTGTCACCTATATTCGCTCATCCACTCTGTTGTGATCTACAGTTAGTCAGCCATTCCCATAAGCAGGTGGCCACTGATTCCCTATGTTGCAGACCGTTCTGAGAGGCGACCCGAGGTAAACACCACCTCCATCGGTGAGCTCCCTTCAACCACATCGGTGAACTCTGTCGTGATCTACAGTTAGTCAGCCATTCCCATGAATAGATGGCCACCGATTCCCTATATTGCAGACCGTTCTTGTCACGCCCCAAATCAGGACCTAGGCGTAATAGCAGCCACACGGTTATAAAAATTAATTTATAATCATGTAAGGCTAAAAATCAATAGACACAAGAAGTGGTCATAGCATTTTCTTTCACTTGATTTATACTTCATATATATTTTATAAAGGTGTGAACAAAAGCAAACTAAAGTAGTACATATTTTTTTTCTAAACTAATATAGTCCTATAGCCTAGTCGCTCCCCGCTTGGTTAGTCCATTATTCCGATGCTGCAAAGGGTAATTAAAAATCAAGGGTGAGTATGAAGTCATACTTAGCAAACGAGCAAATGTAATGGTTAATATGAAATTCAAGATGTAGAAATTTCAATATAAAGGATTAATTGGTGCTACATTTGACCACAAGCTTCCCAACCCAGGAGTCACAGGGGTGAAATTTCACACTTTAAAACTCTATAGTGGGGTATTCTGACATCGACGGTCTCTACTAGAATACCATATTTTAGAAGAGCAGAATTCTTAAGCCCCTCAGAATACCAGATTTTAGAAGAGCAGAATTCTTAAGCCCCTCAAGGAGTACACAACTGCACGTTCAGGCAGTACAACCTGGGACAACCATGGTGGTTAGCTCCATTGCTACTCCAGGAGTGGTATTGAGCTTTATTAATTTATATAGCCTAATCTATAGATGGTTAGAGTCCTGAGCCAAATGGCCATATGAGGCTCTATTTGTCTCAAACTTTTTGACGAAGTTACGTTATTTTAGTAGGAGAACAAGATTATGTAATCGTTTGGACCCAATCTTTATGTTTTAGCCTCATTTCTAAGTAACCAATTTTTTAGATCTATGGAGGAGAGAGAAGAAGCTTTATTTTTTCTGTATTTACAAACATGCATGACAGTTTTTACCCTAAAATTTAGTTGTTCAATAATAGGTTGGGTTTTGATTTTTTTAGTTAGTTAAATTGAGTTTTTCTAACATCTACGCATATATAAGAGTGTACACTTATTTGCCATTTATTTATAAAATTATTGAAGAGCTTGTTTTAAACCGTTTAAATTATTTATTGATGTTCAGAGATGGATAGGATATGGATGTACGAAGCACGAAGGACGGATGACTATTTCCTTCGAGAACTTAATAAATTCATTCAAACTGCGGAAAACCATGCAAGAAATGAGAAGACACAGAGGATACTTGCCCATGCAAAACCTTTAAGAATATAACAGTATTCTGTGACATAACTACAATCAGATCGCATTTGTTGGTGGGTGCTTTTTTTGAGAATTACATGATTTGGATGAAACATGGTGAGAAAGCACCCCCTCCGTTGGAGAATCCACTCGATAAAATGACAGAAGACGTCGAGTTTGATAGATTGTTTGATGCTTATTATGTTGATTTTTGTGCGGGTGTCGGCAATGATGATGGTGATGGTGTCAGCGAGGGGCCCATCGATGTTGGTAGTGATGATGGTAATGACGACGAACTTGATGACGGTGATTTCCTTAGCCAGTTGTTGCGCCACACCAAAGCAGAGCTATTGGTAGGTAGTGCAAAGGGGTTAGCAAACTTTGAGCGGTGAAAAAATCAGCAGAAGAAAATATATGCGAGCGATCAAACGGATGTCCGAAACACTGGACCGTGCTTCATTTCATACTTGAGTGCCCGCCAACACCTATCGAGCAAAGAAGCTTGTTAGTCCGTTTACAATGGTTGTGGAAAGAATTCATGCATGTCCAAATTATTGTATTTTGTATCGTGGGGATACTTTCAAAGACCTGGACAAATGCCCTGTTTGTTCTGCAAGTCGTTACAAAAAGACTTCCAGTTATTATGGTGGCGACATTCAAGGTCCTGGTGATTGGAATAAAAGGAAAAGGAAGGGTGCAAGGAATATCCTCTAATGAGCCATCAGACACTACTTTAGTCATTTCTGAGAAGCAGAGCAAAATTCCTACGATGGTTATGTGGTACCTCCCATTTGCCGATCGCCTGAGGCATTTCTTCTCCAACCCAAAGGATGCTGAACTTATGCAGTGGTAGGATTTGAATAAGCGGAAGAAGGGCGAAAGAAAGCTCCGACATCCAGCTGATGCTCACTAATGGAAGAAGTTCGATGAGCAGTATTATCTAGAATTTGGAGGAATGTTCGGTTTGGGTTGAGTACGGATGGAATGAATCTATTTGGTGATAGAATTAGCACTCACAGCACATGGCCAGTGATCTTGACGATGTACAACCTGCCTACATGGTTGTTCCAGAAGAGAAAGTATCTTTTGCTATCAATCCTTATACAAGGCCCCAAGCATCATGGCATCGATATAGATATTTTTCTTGAGCCTCTGATGCGAGAGATGGAAACTCCATGGAAGGAGGGTATCGATATCGTTGATGGTTTTACGCGGCAGCCCTTTAATCTAAGAGCTATTATCTTTGTCACCATCCATGATTACCAAGCTTTGTTTGTCCATTCAGGGCAGACCAAAGGTAGGACGGGATGCACTGTCTGTGTGGATGACACCATATCGTCTTTCCTGGAAGGTTCTAGAAAGGTAGTTTACCTTGGGTACAGGCGCTTCTTGGTGCAAGGACATCAGTAGCGAAGTAAGAAGTTCTACAACTTATTTGATAGAAAGCCTGAGTTACATTCTGCTCCAGTAAAATTAGACGGATACTATGTTTTCAAAATGGTCAGGACCATCCAGGTCACCTATGGGAAGATGATGAAAGATGGGAAGAAGAGAAACAGAGATAAGGCACCTATCGAAGGCGAATCATTCAAGAAATAGTCCATCTTCTACAAATACTTGTCGTATTGGGCGGATCTTGAGGTCCGCCATGCAATCGATAGTATGCACCTAAAGAAGAATATATTTGGTAACACAATTGGGCTCCTTCTGGAGACATCAACAAAGATAAAGAATACCTTAAAGTCACGTCAAGACCTGGTAGCCATGAAGATAAGAGAAGATCTTCACCCTGTAGATAAAGGGAATGGAAGATGTGAACTTCCCCCAGCTACCTACAACTTGACACATGATGAGAAGAAGGCAATGTGCAAGAGCTTACGAGGGATCAGAGTCCCAAGTCGTTTTTCATCCAACATAAGGAAACTAGTCTCGATGAAAGACCTCTTGCTATACGGCTATAACTGCCACGATTGTCATGTGTTGCTGACGGTGTTCCTCCCTATTGCAATTAGAGTGATCAAGCCAATATACCTGAAGATGGTAATCACTCAGTTGTGTTACTTCTTCAATAAGATTTCTCAAAAGGTGATCGATGAAGATGAATTGAAGGATCTCCAAGAATTTATTGAGGAGACTATGGCGCAGCTCGAGATATGCTTCCCTCCAGGATTTTTTGATATATAGAGCACCTAATGATTCACATGATCGACCAGATACGTGCACTTGGTCCACTTTACCTACACAAAATGTGGACGTATGAGCACTTCATGTCCATTCTAAATCGGTACATACTGAATTGTGCATACCTTGAGGGGTCCATGATAAGAGGGGATACAGTACTGAGGAAATCATCGAGTGTTGCCTAGCTTACCTAAAGGATAAAATAGGCATTGGTTTTCCCCTTCCACATTTTTTGGTAAGGTTGGAAGGGGTTGGCATAGGGGAGGGAAACCTTCATCGATAAGAATTTCAACGGTGTGCAACAAGCGTATTATAGCATCTTGCAGCATCTCACGATAATGACACCTTTAGTTAATGAACACTTGAGCATGATTTGTGTAGAAAGTAATGACCCTCGGATGATTGGATCATGAGAGAGCACAAGCATTTGTTTACTGCATGGCTGAAGGACCTGTATGTACTAGATGGGGAGACAGTGGAAGAACAAATGATCAAAAGATTGGCAGTTGGCCCATCTAGCCAGGTCACATGGTATGATATTAATGGATATCTATTTTATACTGCAGTAAAGAATAAGAAGACCGTGTCTCAGAACAGTAGTGTTCGCATTGAGACCTTAGACGAGAGAACAAGCCAAAGTACCACATACTATGACGTCATAGATGATATATGGGTAGTGCACTATGGTTCCAATATATAAATTCCGGTGTTTCAGTGTTGTTGGGTAAAACACCCAAGAGTTGTTGATGTGGACAGCTATGGGCTCACAATTGTTGACCTCGACAATGTTGGTTACAAGGACAACCGTACTTGCTTCACAGGTTGCACGTTGTTGTCCCTGGAAAATAAGATATCATAGGAGTTGATGGTATCAACGATGTGGAAGAATATAATCGATACGATGAAATGAACCTTTTCACAGATCTATCACAGAAGATAAGAATTATAGAAGCAAGCATAAGAAAAGACAACAAGATATTGGCACACAAAGATGGAGAATCAAAAATTGCTACCGCTTAAATATGTAGCTAGTAAATTTTATTCGATTCCATATAATTCTCTAATGTCTCGTGCATCCATGTATTCTAAATGAATTATATATATGACCTAATTATTTGTCTTTTTATCGACTTCTAGCTATGAAATTTCAGAATTAAAAAATCATTTAAGAAAAGAAAAGGAAAATAATTTGTAGGGGCGGGTGGGGATGTCACCCAACCCTACAAATAGATCTCTAGGGGTGGGCGCCCCAACTGCCCCTACAACTCAATTTCAATGAGCGGGTGAGGCCCCCACCCGCCCCTAGAAATTATTTTCAAATTTAATCTGGAAAAGAGATTAAATCATAAATAATAGCAAAACACATCAAAAGAGGTGAAACTTGTACTCTGAGATTATTTTGACCTGTAGAACAAGGATTCAGTACATATAATGCTTAAGGGTGTGGAAACCATAAAGTATGGTTTGAGTTGTATGATATAGTAGTGTGGGTTTCCACACTTTTAACCAAAATATGCACTAAAATATGCTTTTTGTTTTTTTAAGTTCTATAGATCACAATAATCATATTGTACAAGTTCCACTTTTGTGGATGCATTTTGCTATATTTTATGATTTAAATAAATTTTCAGAATAAATTTGAAAATTATTTTTAGGGGCGGGTAGGGGTGTCACCCGACCTTGGAAATGATCTGTAGGGGCGGGTGATGCCCCCACCCGCCCCTGGAAATCACCGCCTATATATTCAAAGGAGGAGGCCGGGACTTAGCCAAATTATGGCAGTTGTGAGCGGATGCCGGCAGGGTGCCAAAATTTGGAACGGCCTCCTCCCCGACCTTCGGCACCGCAAACCCGCCTCGCGACCTTGCCACCGGCATCCTCCCCGCCGCTCCTCCACGCACGCGCCGCTCCTCCCTGTAGGATCAAGAACACCGACTAGAGGGGGGTGAATAGGCGGTTTAAAACTAAAACTCACAACACTAGAGAAATTTAATTAGTAATAAAAGAGAGTCCTATGTCATGCTACTACTATCTCTAGAGAGGTTTGCAACCTAGGGTGACAAGATACAATTCAAGCTCTAGTAAAGTAAATTGCTCAAAATAAAACAACGATTAAAGTGAGCAAGAGAGATAACCAAGCTTGACACACAAATTTATCCTGTGGTGTCGATGACTTGCTGGTCACCCCTAATCCACGTTGAGGTGGATTCCAAGAATCAACCGCTCCTCTATCAAGAACCTCTTGATCTTGAGCCGGCTAGAAACAAGGAACCGCTCCACACCTCGATTTCACTAGAGTTGCTCTTCACCACTCCGGCAAGGTGAGCACAAAACCTCTCACAACCGAAATCGGGGCTTCTCAACAATCTCCTTCAAGAAGCTCCACGAAATCACTTTCTCCAACCCGTCTAGGGAGCGGCAACTCCCAAGAGTAACAAGCCAATGATCCTTGCTTGAAGATTCCCTAGTGCCACAAAGCTCAAACTCTTGATGCAATGCACTAGGAAGCACTCTTACTCTCAAAATGCAAATTCTTAGCAAGTGTGTGAGGGAGAGGGATGTCTTAGCTCTAGAGGGTCAAGAATGCAGTCCAAATGGCCAAGAGAGTGACCCAAAGGCCGGGCATTGGGTATATATAGACATCCCATCAAAAACTAGCCGTTACAGTCTTTTCTGCGAGATCGCGGACCGTCCGGTTTCAAAAACCGGACCGTCCGCCGTTATAAACCAGAGAGTCAGAGAGCATTAAATGCGTGTCAGAACTAGCCGTTACAGCCCTGGCGGACCGTCCGCGCACAATCGGCGGACCGTCCGCAGTTAAGAGTTCCACAACTCCAGAGACATGACAGTCTCTGGAACAAACGTGAAATTAGCCAGCGGACCATTCGCAGTGAATCCTAGAAGAACAGGCAGAGACAGCAATGTTTCGGGATCAATTTATCAGAAGGCCAGCGGACCGTCCGCGCCCCAGCGGCGGACCGTCCGCAGACCAGACCACTAGTCAGACCAGAGAACACCCTTTCTGGAACGAAGTGAGTTAGAGTGGCGGACCGTCCACCCAAGAGGGCCGGACCGTCCGCCAGCCACAAGAGATTCCCACTGAACCTTCGGTAACGGTAGCGGACCGTCCGCACCCAAGGGGCGGACCGTCCGCGCTTGAGCAGTCAGCTCTCAAACTTGTTCTTTTTCAAAACCCGACAAGGCGTAGTTAGCCCTCATGCATGCACTTAGACATTTTGAGCAAAATGGCACTAGAGACCCGTCAAGCACGACTACATGAGCCCTCTTGATAGTATGGCTATCTATCCAACAAATCCGATCACTTTTCATCCACTAAACACCTTGTGACCGGTAAAATTCAAAAGATCCTATTTTATACCTTTGCCTTGAGCCCAAGCTTTGCTCATCGTCTCCAAAAATCCACACATTCACAAATAACTCTCATTCATCCGTAGATCAACCTATACTCATTTTCTCAAAAGGAATTTTTAATCCACAAACCGTTGTCATTAATTACCAAAACCCGAATTAGGGGCCTAGATGCTTTCAATCTCCCCCTTTTTGGTAATTGATGACAACACTAAGTTTTGGAGTGATAAAAGTGTTCAAGTCAACTTCATACACTAGGCATAAGGTGAACTTGAAATTGAACTTTGGAAGAACTTACTCATTTTTCTTGAAAATTTCAGAATATTGTATGAATAAATTCACCAAGTTCGATGAGTAGAGAGAACTCCCCCTTGATATGTGCATATAAATTTGAATGAATACCAAGAGCACACATATCTATATATGAATATTTTGATGGGGTTTTCCCTACAAGAGGAAATCGAGGCATACAAGATACACGATATATATGACATGAATTTTAGCTTGATTACCATAGCCTCACAACCACAAGACGAACATAAGTAAACAGAAGTAGCACAAATCAACATAGTTCATCACAAATGACAAGCCAAATCCACACAAGATATAAAGCATAAGTCCATCCAATAGAGTTCAACACAAATTAAAATATTAGTGGCAAGCGGAAGCAAAAAGCGAATGAGTTCCATGAGAAATCCATGAGCTCCCCCTAGATCAAAGCGCTCCAAAGCTCCTTCTCCCCCTTCGGCATCAATTTCCAGAAAGATCAATCCATCGGCGGTGGAGGAGGTGGTGGTGGGTAGAATGGCTGGTGCGGGTAGAATTCTGGAGGCAGCACTGGAGCCGGGAACACTGAGTAGAAGTGGTCAGAAAACCCGGTGAAGGCTGTGCTAAAGGTGTCAAAGCGCTGCTCTAAATGCTGTTGTCTATGCTCGAGCTGCTCAAACTGCTCAGACGAAGACAAATCCTCAAAGCGGGAGTCAAGAGTTGCAATATCTGAGTGTAAACTCTCCTGAACACCCTGCATCTAAGCCATCATGGGCTGGAACACCTGCTGCTGCATGTTCTGGAAGTTAAGGTCCATCTAACTCTGCATCTGACTAGTCAACCCGGCAATCTGAGAGGATAGACTCTCCTGCATGGATGCAAAGTAAGGGTCAAAGTAGCTAGCTGGAGGAGCCCACTGCTACTGAACTGGAGGGTGTGGCGGTGGCATGGCATGCTGAGCTGCAGCTGCTCCTATGTGAGCATCATCATCACTATCGTCAGCACCAACATGCCCCTGTGCTTCAGCATCTCCAGGGAAAGGAGTCAATGGCCTCATAAGAAAAGCGTGGTCATTCTTGAATGGCCGAAAGGGAGTATGCTTGCACTCACAAATGCCTCTAAAAGATGTTTTTGCCTTGATGATGGACATGATGTATGGAGCAAAGTATAAGTTCATCTCCATTTTAAGCCTTAAATCTGCAAGCTGATCCATAATAAGAGCAATGACATCAACTCTATTCCCATTCATGACATGAGATATCACATTCCAATAGAGCTCTCTAACTTTGTCCTTGTTTCCACTCTGAGGCATGAATGTGACTCTTGCAATTTTATTGATCACAGCTGGATGATGCCTCAGACCCTGAGTTCCCCCAAAGTTTCTGGCAATACCAAGATGTGCAGGCTCATAGTACATGGGGTAGTCATTCTCATCCAAAGGGTTTTCTAAGACAACATTCATGCTTTGCTCACTAGTAATGAAATCATAGTCCAACTGGTTGGCTGCAGCAAACTGAGCAAATGTAGCAAAATATGTTCTCTTCCCAGTTGACCATTTAAATGTGGCCTCTACCATATCAATCTCTAGGGTGGCATAGAACTGGCGTATGACTGTTTCATTCTAATCACATCTATGTTGCAGAAAATTTGCTAACCCCATTTCCTCAAATCTATCCACTAGATCAGTCATGACAGGATGTGATCTTATATAGCTTAGGTCAATGGTTTGATGTTTGAACACAGTCTTCTTAACTAGATGACCGAAGTAAGCATCTTGTTCTACCTTGGTTTTGAACAAGAGGATGTTGGTGTCACAAGGCATGTCGAACTGATTCACTGCACTAGCGTTGGCATAGCTCTCAGCAGTCCATTGTCGGCTAGGAAGATCTAGCCCCATCAGAACAGTAACATTATCTTCAAAATCCTCAAATTCCTCCTCTGAAGATTCATCACCAACACCACCCACTGAGGATGCTGCAGCCATCTCACTAGGATTAGAATCATAGTCCGAGTCATCGGAATTATCACCGTCTCGTTGCCTCTTTGATGTCTCAGCTTTCTTGATTTTTGATGTGAATGCTTTGAGAATTATCCGAGGTGGCCTGAGATCAAAGATTGACCATAAGAACAATTACAAAAGTAAGAGATCCAATCCATAATCATATAAGTCAATTCAGAATCTTGCTGAAAAAATTTGACACTTGCGGACCGTCCGCGTAACACTGGCGGACCGTTCGCCTGCTGACGCGGACCGTCCGCCTACTGAACGCGGACCGTCCGCGACTCATCTGTTCAGCGCAGGAACACAGCAGTCGTCCCAACATTTGATCCATCCACAATTTGAGTTTAGATTCAAATCCACCAACCAAATTAAAACTACACCATCTCCTCATCACTAGGAACAAGATGCCCAAGAATTTACAAGAATCCATGGCTCAAAAGTAGATCGGAGCAACTAACCCTAACTCTTTCCAATGAAGAAATCCAAGAACAAGAGTTAGGGATTCATCGAAATACCGAGAGGACATGATGAAGAATCTCGATAAGAGTCCGGGGATGTGCTCGGACTGTCCGCGAATGACGCCAAAAAGCCTTGACCTTGAAGTCTTCCCCACGTGCTTGAGAGAGAAAGAGAGAGTGCTTTTGGAGAGAAAGGCTCGGTTTGGTGGGAGGAGAGAAAGAGACAGCCTAATATAAGCCAAGTCTGGTCGGCCCCATCTTTCTGTCCAGTGGCGGACCGTCCGCGACATCCAGGCGGACCGTCCGCTTTGAAATTTTACTGCTGACATCAATTCTATAGAGCCTCTGGTGATCAATCCTAATGAACGGCGGACCGTCCGCCTCTTACCCGCGGACCATCCGCTTCGTAACTCTGCGGCCCAAAATAACTTTGTAGTGCCTCTGGTGAACAAGTCTCATGAACTGCGGACCGTCCGCCTCCTACCCGTTGACCGTCCGCTTCGTAACTCTGCGGCCCAAAATAACTTTGCAGTGCCTCTGGTGAACAAGTCTCATGAACTGCGGACCGTCCGCCTCTTACCCGCGGACCGTCCGCTGTACCAAATGTCAATCTGTTCAGAATTTTGCCAATTTTCACAATTCCAACTTCAATATGGGATCATTGCTCATATAAAAATCTAAAAATCTTAAATTTTGCATGAAAACCTTCCAAACTCTCATATGAGCAAGTTATAACAAGAATTCAAAAATAAATCGAGTGAAATCATGAAAAGTCATAAACGGCTCAAAAATCCCTCAAAAATTCAGAAAAATGAAACAAAGAAAACATGAAAGAACCATATACCACATGTGCTAGTTTTCAAGCCACATTTGAGAAGTCAATGATGTTTAACTCATTTCTCAACTTGCAAAACCGAGATTCATCCAAGGGCTTAGTAAATATATCGGCTAATTGATCATCCGTGCCAATACCATCAATCTTGATATCACCCTTGTTCACATGATCTCTAAGAAAATGATGGCGGATATTAATATGCTTGGTTCTTGAATGTTGAACTGGATTAGTAGCAATCTTCACGGCACTTTCATTATCACACAACAAGAGAATTTCATCAAATTTCACACCATAGTCAAGAAGAGTTTGCTTCATCCATAACAATTGTGCACAACAACTTCCGGCCTAAATATATTCCGCTTCGGCGGTTGAAAGAGCCACGGAATTTTGTTTCTTTGAAGACCAAGAAACAAGAGACCTACCAAGAAATTGACAACCACCGGAAGTGCTCTTCCTATCAACCTTGCACCCCTCATAGTCCGAATCTGAGAATCCAACCAAATCAAAATGAGCACCCTTGGGATACCATAAACCAATATTAGGAGTATATTTCAAGTATCTCAAAATCCTTTTGACGGCGGTCAAATGACATTCTCTAGGTGCGGCTTGAAATCGTGCACACATGCAAACACTAAACATGATATCGGGCCTAGATGCGGTCAAATAAAGCAAACTACCAATCATAAAACGGTAAAACTTTTGATCAACCGGATTACCTCCCTCATCTAGGTCGAGATGCCCATTGGTGGCCATAGGAGTCTTGATTGGTTTTGCATCTTCCATACCAAATTTCTTCAAGATATCCTTCACATATTTTGATTGACACACAAAGGTGCCTTCCTTAAGTTGCTTGATTTGAAGTCCAAGAAAGAAACTCAATTCACCGATCATGGACATCTCAAATTCCCTAGACATCATTTCACCAAATTCCTCACAAAAACTTTGGTTAGTTAAACCAAAGTTAATATCATCAACATAAATTTGACAAACAAACAAATCCTTACCAATGGTTTTAGTGAACAAGGTAGTGTCAACTTTACCAATTTTGAATCCCTTGGAAATAAGAAAGTCCCTCAATCTTTCATACCAAGCTCGTGAAGCTTGCTTCAAACCATAAAGAGCTTTAGAGAGCTTGTATACATGATTTGGCTTCTCGAGATCTTCAAAACCGGGAGGTTGCTCAACAAAAATAAGTTCACTGATCTTGCCATTTAATAAAGCACTTTTCACATCCATTTGAAAAAGTTTTATGTTGTGAGAGCACGCATAAGCTAATAAGATTCTATTAGCTTCTAGTCTAGCAACGGGGGCAAAAGTTTCACCGAAATCCAAACCTTCGACTTGAGTGAAGCCTTGAGCCACCAATCTTGCCTTATTTCTCACAACCATTCCATCTTTATTTTGCTTGTTTCGAAAAACCCATTTAGTGCCAATGACATTATAATTTCTAGGCCTCTCAACTAGATCCCAAACTTGATTCCGGGTGAAATTATTCAATTCTTCATGCATAGCATTCACCCAATCCGGATCTCTCAATGCATCATCTACACGGTTAGGTTCAAGAAAAGATATAAAAGAATAATGTTCACAAAATGAAGCAATGCGAGATCGAGTTTGGACACCCTTACTAATATCACCCATAATTTGATCCACGGGGTGATCCTAAGAAAGAATATGATGAGTTCTTTGAGGAGCGATGGGTTCTTGAGTTGATGGAGAACGTGCACTTGATGAACCAACTCGATCTTGTACTTGAGAATCATCATTACTTGAATCTTGTACTATTTGTTGTGCTTGATCATTTGAGATAGAGGTTGAAGGATTAACTCTAATAGAGATAGAATGACCATCATCACCTTCATCTTCTTCTCTTGGTCTAACATCACCAATTGACATATTCTTCATTGCATTCCTTAAACCATCACTTCTCACATCATCAAGATTTTCTTGTTCATTATGAGACCCATTTGTTTCATCAAATTCAACATCATATGCTTCTTCAACAATACCATGTGTTTTGTTGTAGACCCGATAAGCCTTGCTATAAGATGAATACCCGAGAAGAAAACCCTCATCACATTTGCTTTGAAACTTTGATAACCGAGTTCCCTTCTTGAGAATATAGCATTTGCAACCAAACACTCTAAAATATGATATATTTGGTTTCCTTCCAATGAGCAACTCATATGGGGTCTTGTTATGATATCTATGGCAATATAATCTATTAAAACGCATGGCAAGCCGTGTTGATTGCTTCGGCCCAAAAGCTATCGGAAACATTGTACTCGGAAAGCATTGATCTTGCCATATCAATCAAGGTTCTATTTTTCCGCTCAACAAGACCATTTTGTTCCGGAGTGTACTTGGTTGAAAATTCATGTTTGATTCCTTTCTCATCACACCATTCTTCAGCTCTTGTGTTTTAAAATTCACTTCCATTGTCACTCCTCACTTTTTTCACCTTGAGTTCAAATTCATTTTCGGCCCTTGTCAAGAATTTCTTGAATATGTCATAAGTATCGGCTTTGTCATGAAGAAAGAAAACCCAAGTATACCTTGAGTAATCATCCACTACCACAAGACAATAGCAATTTCCACCAATACTTCTATACGTTGTAGGACCAAATAAATCAATATGCAATAATTCCAATGGTCTCTCGGTTGACATGACACTCTTAGTAGGATGAGCATTTGCAACTTGCTTTCCGGCTTGACATGCACTACATAACTTATCTTTCTCAAACTTCACATTCTTCAAGCCAACTACTAAATCATGCTTAATGAGACGGTTGAGTTGTTTCATGCCAACATGACCAAGTCTTCTATACCATAACCAACCCAAAGATGATTGAGTGAACAAACATGTAGACAAGTTTGCCTCTTTAGTAGCAAAATCCACAAGATATACATCCTCATATCTAAATCCCGTAAAGATGTGATTTTTTCCATCCAAGCTAGTCACTACAACATCATTTTTAGTGAAACTACACTTATATCCAAAATCACAAAGTTGGGTGACCGCTAAGAGATTAAACTTGAGAGAATCAACCAATAAAACTTTTGAAAGAGAATGATCACTTGAGATTGAAATTGTACCAACTCCTTTGACTTTGCCTCGGCTATTGTCACCAAAGATAATATCACTATAGTCATCCACATTCTCATCTAGAGAGGAAAACATCATTGGATCTCCGGTCATGTGTTGAGTGCATCCACTATCAAGCACCCAATGTCTTCCTCCGGACTTGTAGTTCACCTACAACAAAGAGATAACTCTTTTAAGTACCTAAACTTTCCTGGGTCCTTGAACGTTAGCGACCAAGACTTTTGGCACCCAAATGGCATTCTTTTTAGCACCATCTATAGGTATTTCAATAAATTTTGCACTAACATTGCCATTTAAATTTTTCATAAGAATGTAACTTGAATCAAAGGATATGACTTTCATGTTGGTGCAATTCTTCTCAACATGACCAATTTTCTTGCATTTTTCACAATATGACTTACCACTACTCTTCACAAAAGTAGTTTTGGTTTGCACAAAAGCCTTCTTCCCTTTCTTAGGAATGTATCCAAACCCTTGCTTGTTCAAAGTGAACTTTTGACTTGCCCAACAATGATTAAACATGGTTCTACTATCATAGCACTTTCTCAAATCATTAGTCAAGCAAGTAACCTCTTTCTTTAACAAATCATTTTCCATAATGAGAGATTCATTGCAAGATGAGTCATCAATTTTGGTGCAAAAGGAACTAGTAGAACTAGAATCACAAGGTTTATCATCAATTAAGTCACAACTCACACCAATGCTCAATGTTGCTTTTCTTTCATGATTAAGTAGGGCATTGTGAGCTTCCTCAAGCTTCTCATGAGTTTCTTTGAGATTCTCATGTGAAGTCTTTAGCTCCTCATAGGAATCTTGAATAGAAAAAAACTTCAACTTCAATTCCTTTAACTTGGCCTTTTCTTTAGTCATGAATTCATCGGCATCATTAAGCATTTCAATAAGATCATCATATGAAAGTTCATCAAGTTCATCATCTTGTTGTACCTTTGCACCACCCTTTGCCATAAGACAATGTGGTGTGGAGAAGAGTGATGGAGCCTCCTTGATGGCGATCCCGGCAACTCCTTTGAATGGCTTGTCATCATCATCATCATCATCATCATCATCATCATCATCATCATCATCATCATCATCATCATCATCATCATCCGCAGACCAGACCACTAGTCAGACCAAAGAACACCCTTTCTGGAACGAAGTGAGTTAGAGTGGCGGACCGTCCGCCCAAGAGGGTCGGACCGTCCGCTAGCCACAAGAGATTCCCACTTAACCTTCGGTAACGGTAGCGGACCGTCCGCACCCAAGGGGCGGACCGTCCGCGCTTGAGCAGTCAGCTCTCAAACTTGTTCTTTTTCAAAACCCGACAAGGCGTAGTTAGCCCTCATGCATGCACTTAGACATTTTGAGCAAAATGGCACTAGAGACCCGTCAAGCACGAGTACATGACCCCTCTTGATAGTACGGCTATCTATCCAACAAATTCGGTCACTTTTCATCCACTAAACACCTTGTGACCGGTAAAATTCAAAAGACCCTATTTTATACCTTTGCCTTGAGCCCAAGCTTCACAAATAACTCTCATTCATCCGTGGATCAACCTATACTCATTTTCTCAAAAGGAATTGTTAATCCACAAACCGTTGTCATTAATTACCAAAACCCGAATTAGGGGCCTAGATGCTTTCACTCCCCTCCTCCCTCCATGCGCACGGCCGCTTCTTCCCTCCTCCCTGCTCCTTCCACGCGTGCCGCCGCTATTGCTTCCATCCCTCCTCACGCCGCGCCGCTCCTCCTGCCTGCCTCCACACTAAACTGCGCCCCAGGGCCCCGGCGCTGCCTCCTCTACCGGCGCCAGCATCCTCCCCGCGCGCGCCGGCCTCCACATGGGCCGCGTCGCCGACCCCCATGATGCCGGCCTTCTCAACGAGCCGCGCCGCTGGCCTCCACACGCACCACCGCTCCTCCCCAACCCGAGCCAAGCAGGTGAGGTTCTTGATTTTTTTTCTTTTTTTCAGTATTGTTATTAGTGAAACTGTTAAAAGTAGTTAGTGAATTTCAATATTAGTGAATTAATGAATTTTAGTAAATGTAATTTCAATGTGACTTTTGAATATAGTTAGTTACTTTTTTCATTTGAATATGGTTAGTTCTTTTTGGCATCTCAATATGTAATATGAAATGAATGTGAGATTTGAAACATCTAAATATGAATTATTGAGAATGTGAAATAGTGAATTATTGAGAATGTGAATATGGTTAGTTCTTTTTCATTGTAGTTATATCCAATTTCAATTTATTTGATAAGTGAGTGTGAGGAATATATGAGTAGTGAACGAAATTTTAGTAGAATATATCATGAATATGAGTGTAATAATAGTCCTCGATTCGATTATAGGAACGATTTTGTGATATCCCCATTCTTTCTCTCTCTCCTTCGCGAGAGACAAATACATAGACACATATATAGAAAGACACATAGAGAGTGATAATGTGGACATTGCGGAATCCTTCTTATAAGAAAGAACGAGGTCTGTCTATTGTTAGTTCTTTTCTTTTTTATTTCAATGTGAAAATTTGAAAATACCGTAGTTTTATTCAAATATTTTGAGATAATGTATATTTTAAGCAATTTTTGAAAAAGTTGTGAGCTTAGTTTAATTTTGTATTATTAATGAATTATTATGACACTCTAATGATTCTTTTCAAAATTTGATTCAAATATGATTCTATTGAGATTTTGTATTCAAATATGTTTCTATTGAAATATGTAGAACACGTAAATGGATCAACCGTCGTCATCATCCCTGCACAGGGAGGATGCATCACTGGAAATTGATGAAGTCGAGCGAATTGCATCTCAGATGTCGTGTGACAACCTGGCCGACGTCGGTGTGCAATTCGGGAATGATGATGCCGACGATAGTGTGCAATTTGGGGACAATGATGACGACGATCCGGAAAATGATGGACCCGGGATTGGACATGGGGGTTGGGTGGACGGTCAATGGCACGATCCATTAGATCCACATCCTATTGCTCCAAGAGAATGCCGTTCAAGGTCGGAGTTTGATCCAGATTACATTCTAAATCCAATTCAGCTAATGGCTACACGCGATTAATTACCACCTAGCTTTTAGTATATGTTTTTCATAGACTACGCGTAATAACTAGCTGAAATCCTATGATCCGTGTAGGTGACTCCGACAGGAAGGAATAAACGCCGACACCGACACCGACCCCCAAGCCCCACAGAGGAAGAACTTGAAGGCAACGATAGCTCCGGTCCAGAACCTCCAACTACGGCCTCTGGCGGCCAAAGCAAAAGAAAGCAAGATCAATGAGGAAGAAACCAGTACCCAAAGGCCAATGGACGACAATGCAGCTAACGCAACATGCGAGCCCATAGAGCCCCCTGAGGTGCGTGCAAAGTTTCGGAACACAGTCGGTTATATAATTAGAACAAAGATTGGTCTAAAAATCCCTAGAGCGATCAACTTACGAAGCGCTACAGCAACAACGGTAGAAGTTACTTGGGCCCGACAAGCCTAGTTAGGAACGCATCCCAAACAATCAAGAACTAGTCAGGAACTAGTCGGCTCAATCAATAATCCTCCAGCGACAAGTTTCGACTAGCTGGCTTGATCGACAACCACATACTCGGGCATGACGACTAAGCTGATGCTCGGGGGCTTCCACGATCGAGCACTGGTATCGCATGTTGATCCTCCGACTTCAACTAGTCTGCTTCATCAGCAACCACCACGGCTTCATCGACAATCATCCACGAATCAAGATCGACCTTCGGCAACAACTCGCTAGGCCGCTCGGCATGCCATCGCAGCTCCCAGGCTCGGGGGCTGGGCGCTAATTACTACTCGGCGCACTCCAATGGCTCCTCTAGCTCTCAGGCTCGGGGCTGGGCGCCAATAACTACTCGATTTGGGTCCTACAACTCGCTTGGCTCATGAGCTTGGGGGCTAGACGCCGCAAAACTACCCAAAAGAATCGCAAAAGTACCAGATTTAAGAGGCTTTTGAGGGTTCATCTAGGAAAGATAACTGTTTAACCATTATTTTAGGGATCTTTTTTCGAAATAAGGGATTTTTCAAATTTTCAACCCAGAAGCGTTATCTAGCCATTAAATCAGGGATAAGATTTGTTTTGAGCAGTAATTTAGGGTTTGTTTGGGAAGGTTATTTGTTTAACCATTTTTTCAAAGATCTTATTCCAAAAAAGGGTTTTTCAAATTTCTAACCAATCACTCTATTTTAACCGTCAATCCAATTTTTTAAAGATATTCTACAACGTATGCCATGTTTCTTTTAGATCTTTTCCAAACCTTAGGATTTGGATTCAAGACTCGGGGACTGCGGAACACGTGTCATCATCGACTTATTTTTCAAATCTATTGGAAGACAAATAAAGAAGATTCAAAACTAATTTGACCCTCAGCCTGATTCTTCAATTCAACCTAAGGCTCGGAGGCTACTCCATATGGATTGTGATTTTCATCGCACCTATATAAAAGATTTAAACTACTCAGGGCATAAGCACCTTATAGCCTCAAAGTAGCCAAAGAAGTACTCGGAAGATACCTTCAAGATGGAGTTTCAGAAGAACTCGAAGGCGACTACAAAAATACTCGAAAGTCTACAGTACTCAGCTACAAAGAGCTGGGGAGCTTGTCAGACCCGTGGCAGTGGAACTGCTTATAAGGCATAGAAATATCTAAAATAAGGGATGAGGCATGTCACATACCTTATATCTATTGTGATATACTGGGACACGAGTAGGACTAGTCGGTACAGAAGGAAGCTACTCGGTACGACCAGAGTAGGACTCCTAAGCTCGTACCGGACTAGAATACCTGTAATCCTATCCCACAGAGTATATAAGGGCAAGCAGAGACCCCCTCCAGAGGGACAACATATCAATCCACATCTAAGGTAATACAAACCACCACACAGTATGTAGGGTATTACATACATTGTAGCCCGAACCAGTCTAAAGTTTCGTGTTCCTTGCACCTTCGAGTTCCTGATCTCGGTGATACCCTATCTACAACCTACCACCTCGGGAGTATCCCTCGGTGGGCTTGACGTAAAACACCGACAGTCTCATGCAATGATTTCACCAATTTCTATTGACTGTTGTAGCTTCACATCCAAATCTTTAGGAGTTGTGATATTTCTTTACTCCTTCAACTTCTTGGCACCTATTGAATTATGCATAATCCATCAGGTTAGACCATCAAAACAACAAGACCAATTAAATAGACATAGCAAACTCAGCTCATATAAAATATTAAGTAAATACAATAACAAGACAAGCATAATACTAGAAAGCTCACCACAGTGCCACATTCTACTGCCAAGTGCCACAATTAAGCAAATGATATGTATTATACATGACATAGCATTCAGTAATCAATCAGATAGCGATTTGGCTCAAGCTGGATAAGCCCGCTGCTTCAAAACTGCATCATAGCCTAATCATAAATACAATGGCATTAATATACTTTAGCAACTGTACAGAACTTATGTATTAAGGCCTCAGGAAATATAGATGACACTAGTATAGGATATAGATGAGATATGACATGTAGGTGCATGGCCAAAGGAATTCTAATTCAAGTCTGACCTAAAAGGCAACATGACGTGAACAAAGTATTAGATGCCAAACGCACAAGATATAGCCATATATATACCAGAGAATGGATCACACGCCAAATCAGAGCGATTCCAGCATATTTAATCTGTAGCCCTCCATGGCATGCAAATCTGGAATCCCTTCAAACAGTACAGCAGCAATCACAATTTCAGCGCTAAAACAGGCAGTGAGGTGTGTCAACTAAACAAACATAAGAAACGAGACAGAGAGAAGAGAATCGAACAGTTTGCTCACCAGATTGGGGGCCCTATGTCCGAATCGAGGCCGAGGCCGTGGAAAACATCAATGCATATGTAACTAATTTGCTCTAGTTTGATGTATGCAAAAGAGTTCTTTGCCAGCAGGGATACATATTTCAAGTGGAGAACTAATTGGAACTACAACTGTTAGTACACAGAGGGGCACAAGTTTATGCACATTCTGGAAAATACAAGTTTGAAAAGCTATCTCATTTTTGTGTACAAAATATACTATTCATCTGAACCAATAATTTTTTCTTATACTCTTGATCTTTTCTATACAAAAGCTAACAGAAGATGATCAAACTGATTGTTGGGCACAATTATTTAGCAACCCAAGACAGTTAATCTATCCACAGAACAAAGATTTCGCCAAAGAACTCTACCTAGAAAGCTGTTATGCATAAACAAGATGGATTGCAAACTGTTGAATGATTGCAAGTCAGGTGCCTTACAAGTAAATTATCTACTCCAACATAAAAATCAATGGGTTGCCTTCCTATAGTCAAGATCAGTTCTGCCTATTAGGAGAAACATTGAGATCCCAATAAGACATAGAACCCTAGCTCAAGCTTCAGCCTCTCCCTTTCTCCATAGTAACATCTCTGATTTAAATCCGTGAGACGAAACACTGAAATCGAAACCTAGGTAACATAAAGAGGAGAGGGAAAGAGGGAAAAGGTCACCGTGAGGAGCTGCTAGAGATCCACAGCGGCGGCAGGGTGGGAACAAGCGTCGCACCCACGGAGGCCGGTGGCGGCGGGGTGGGAACCAATGTACCACCCGCGAAGGCTGGCGGCGGTAGGGTGGGAACCAGCGTCGCACCCGCTGAGGCCGGTGGTGGCAGTGTGGGATCCAAAGTCCTACTTGCGGAGGGTTGACGGCGGCGAGGTGGGATCCAGCGTCCCACTCACGGAGGGCGCCGACGGCGAGGTGGGATCCGCCGTCCCGCTCGCGGAGGGTGACGGTGGCAAGGTGGGATCCGGTGTCCCGCATGGTGGCAGCGGGTTGCGACTCTTCACGGAGGATACCTTGCGCTCGACCTCCCGTGACTTGTATTGGATCGAGGGCTGAGGCAGCGTCACAGCGGGCGCCGACACGTGGTGCAACGGCCGCGACAATGGCTTGGGCGCCTGCTGCCGGGCAGCTGGGTGCGGATGTGTGGGCGCCTGGGCACGGATCCGGTGAGGGAGGACCGGATGAGGGAGGAGGGCGGTGGGCCAGCGGCGCACAGGAAGGAGAAGCAGAGGCGGACTGCTAGCGCACAGGGGACCGAGGTCGAGGCCTGGGACGCTCGACCATAGGGAGCAAAGGGATTAGGGTTGAAAGGGAGGAGGCGGCGCAGAGAGGTGGCGGCACTTGGGGGAAAGAGGCGTGGCGCTTGAGGGAGGGAGGCAGCAGGGGCCTGTTTGGGCCGGGTGAAAGGCTGTTGTGGCCTAGGCCTAGGTTATCCACACAATTTCAATTCTGCCTGCTCATAGATCCAAACACCTCATATTAGTGATGCGGATAAAAAAAAGGGGATTGCAACATTGGTACCGTATCTTAATTAGACCCGTCACTGATGACTTATTAGGTATTTTTATTAGGTATTTTTAGTGACGTATCTCAGTGAGAGCCGTCTCTAGCAAGCAGGCTCTTGTGCTTAGGCGAAGACATTAGTGACACGGCTTAACTATGGCCGTCACTAACCTTACATTAGTGACGTGTTTTCTTTACACGTCACTGATTTATGTGTCTCCTATGTTGGTTTTTGATGTAGTGGGAGTTTGTACTTGTAATGCTATCTTTAATTTGTTTACCAGTGCTGAATCAAAGCTTATTAATTAGTTAATCGTTTCATTTGTTTGGAGACTAATGCCGCTTTGAAAAGATTTGAACAAGGTTATTGCATTGAAATACAACCTCTGTCCGTTTATTGTTGACGTTTCCTACGGGTTTGAAAAAATTAAGGGATAGGTACATACATGTTCCAACCTGTCCTCGCTCATCCACTCCACCATGATCTAACCGACTAAAGTATGCTCAATTCATTGCGGTGGCTTTTTGTAGCAACTTTAATCTAGTGTATCAAAAAATTGATGGTTAAATGCTATGAGTTTCTTTTTAATTTCTAAAATTCTCGCTTTTTTTAGGGCTCCTCTTGATGCAAAGGCTTTAAAATAAGGGGTCACTTCTTAGTAAGAGTAAGATATGTGCTCGCCATTTTGAAATCTGTTGCTCAGTTGCATGGCTTAAGCTTAATACTTAATACGAGCCTGCAATGTGTTATTTTTTAGAGAAAGGAAGAAAAGTTCCAGCCTCTACACCCAACATTCAGGGATGTATACAGCATATGCAAAGTAAGCAAAGTGTTATTACTTGGAAGATTACAAAATTATTTAATTGGATTCTAGGTCCTAAACGGCAAAGTGTTATTACTTGGAAGATTACACAACTATTTAATTGGATTCTAGGTCCTAAACTCCACTCCTGGTTACACAACCGCATCACCTTGATTAAAAGGCCGAACGCATCCTGATCTGGAAATCCCAGTTGCTGGTTGACTTGCAGAGGTAAGAACAGGAGGAGGTCCGGGTGCTCACGCGTTGTTCTTCCAATCGATCAGGTTCCGTCAGGGGCCTTTAGAAGTCACATTTATAACCAGCAGTCAAGGTATCATATAAATAATAATGGACTGGTTACGTGGTCTATGAAGAAATTAAATAAGAAAAAAGTTATATTTTTCAATCCGTATATTCAAATTAAAATCGACTGTACCATTGTATTTCTTGCGACGAAATTTTTAAAATAAGATCACACTTGAATACATTTGGATGATTTTTAATAGAATATTTTTTAATGCGGAATAATTTTTTTAAGGTAGAACAATTGTTCCAACATAATGAAAAAAAATATTGCGTTGCTAGCGCCCGACCTTTCGATGAATCGGACGCTCCGTTGCAACATCAAAACAAAATATTTGAAATGTAAAAAAAATGTAAGATTGCAACATTGAAAAAATGTAAAAAGAATAGTTTAATGTAAACATCGTATTCTGAGAAAAAATTCCCGCCGCAACATTAAAACACCATATGATAGGTTGAGATTGAGCAATATTCCTAAACAAAAAACACCGTATGCTAGGTTGAGATTGAGCATAGTGAAATATTAAAACACAAACATTGCAACATCAAAGATTAACACATTAAAAATAAAAAATTAACTATTACAATATTCGCACATATCTACAACACTTGCAACATCCAAAAATCTCTACTGCAACACCATGCAACACCATAAGATACGAATTGCAACATTCCAAAATCTCTACTGCAACATCATGATATACATATTGCAACATTACCAGCCGGTGCTCCCTCACCTTCGCTCCTCCTCTGCAATATCCCGGAGCTGCCCGGAGCTCATCCGGCGGCCGGCGTGGCTCGCCCCCTGACGGGGGAGCGGCGACTGAGGAGAGGGAAGGCACAGGGGAGCAGCTGCCCAGCCCCCACCGCATGCGCTCCACCTGTTGCCCGCCGCCCGAAGCTGCCCGCTATAGCCGCCGCTCGAAGATTCTCCGACGGCCGTCGCGGGGGAAGCCGCGGGGGAGCAGTGGCCGGCGCGGGTCACCCTCACCGCGGGGGAGCAGCGGCCGGCATGGGGCCGCGCCCGAGCGCTCGAGCATACATGGCGGCCTGCGCGGCTCGCCCCTGGCGGGGGAGCGGCGGCCGGAGCAGCTCCTCCCCGAACTCGAGCCTACACGAGAGAGAGAGAAGGGGAGAGATAGAGAGATTGGTGTGGATGAGAACGGGTGAAGAGAGATGCATGGGGAATGAGTGGATAAGAATGGTGGGAAGGCGTGGTGTGAGCTCCACATCCGATATTTCCACTCCGTCCGGATGGCCGGGTATTAGTATTACCGAAAAAATATTGCATCTTATGTGATGGATGGACTCCAGGTCGCGAGCGCGACCTGAATTATTTCCGGTCCGGTCCGGTAGCGCGGGCCCATATACTAGACGCTCTGGCGGCAGTTGACCCATTTCCGATCCGGCCGTCTTGGCCCACGAGACAAGCTACCCATCCGGCCCGTTAACTTAGCAGACTGGGCTCGGTCCGATGCTCCAAACGTGCCCGAATCATCATCGTCGTCGTCGTCATCATGATTGTCCATCATCGCGCTTGGTTGCGTGGGGCGTTCCCGCTTTGAAAAGCAGGTAAGCAGCCTCGTCGAATCGCAGTCTCCCTCGTTCGTATACAATGATGATTGCCCAGGGCCGGCCTCGATGCGCACTCACATGCATGCATCGCGACAAGCATTCCCGTTGAACCGGCCGGGCGGCTACAAGTAGCACGCCCCCGGCCTCTCCGAGCTCCCTGAGTAAAACCACTCCAAAACATCAGTGCCGAGTAGTACGTAGCAGTGTAGCTCATCTGTCCTCCTAGCTCACTGCTAGAGCCTAGAGCTCGCAATGGCGCCGAGGCTTGCGCTCCTCCTGGCCGTGACCCTCCTCCGCGCCGCCGCCTCGAGCGGATGCGAGTACTCCACCTGCCTGCCGCCGGCGACCCCGTACCCGCAGCCGCCGTCCGGGGGTGGTGGTGGTGACGGCGGTGGTGGCGGCTACTCATCCGGCAGCTGCCCGATCGATGCGCTGAAGCTGGAGGTATGCGCGGACGTGCTGCACCTGCTGAGGCTCAGGGTCGGCGTGCCGGACGGCGAGCGGTGCTGCCCGCTGCTGGAGGGGCTCGCCGACCTCGACGCCGCCGTGTGCCTCTGCCTCGCCATCCGGGCCAACGTCCTCGGAGTCGTGCTCGACGTCCCCGTCGACCTCACCCTCCTCCTCAACTTCTGCCACAAGGACCGCGTCGCCGGCTTCGTCTGCCCGGCCAATTGAACTTGAACGTACGTGTGTGAGTTATAGCATGCATGTCATGTACGTATGTATTTCGGTCTCGGTCGTGTGCTAGTAGGTGTAGGTCGCATCGTCCCCAGGTTTCTGCACGCATGCAGTCTTTGTGTCAGCTGCGCCAGACGGTGCTTGTGTGCAGCTACATATAAAACGTAACGTCCCATATTGGCACGATAAATTGGGTACGGTAGGTAATACGTGCGTGTCTATCCACCGTATGTGTATGTCTCAAATAAAACCTGCCTGTGTACAATGCTGTGTGCATGTGTATGCGTGTCTTCCTTGGAGTAAATTGTGATGCAAAATCTTGATTAATAATATATACATATAGGAGTAGCTACAAGCGTGTGTAGAATAGATTTTTCATATATATATGTATATGTATATGTATATGTATATGTATATATATATATGTATGCATGTATGTTGTATGTATGTATGCATGGATGTATGCATGTATTTATGTATGTATGTGTTTATATATATATATATGCATGCATGCATGCATGCATGTATGTATGTATGTATGTATGTAAAAAATACTCCGTCAACACCGTCATGCGGATGCGGATGACAGAATCCAGTAATGATCAACACCGTCACCGTTGGCTCACTATCTGTCATGTGTGACAGAATCCGGTGAACTAGCCAAGACTGTGCATGCGGATGCAGTGTAGCAAGCAGCCAGGCAGGTAGGTTAGCCTCGAGGTTCCTGACCGATCGACCTGCTGCCGCGCACGGCAAGTGCGCCCACCGCTCGCACATCCAACACGAGCCAAAGTGAAGCGCCAGTGATTGGATCGATCCATCCTTCCCGTATCAGTCTACAGCTCTATCTCTGCATACATGCGATGCGTGCCTGCCAGCGAGGGAGCGATGATCTGCGACGAAAGCAGAGGCATCGATCAATTCTTCGTTGAGAGTGACGTAGCATCATCAACTTCCTAATGCCGTCGCCCGGCCCGTGATCGAAATCACCACCTTAATTAATTATCGTCGTGAGCTCCTGATGCATGCGTCGCCCTCTGGCGGACCGTGGCATCGTCGTGCAGCGTATACAAGGGCTGGCTACTAGCTAGGTGGTTGGTTGGCGAGTGGTTCACGGGGCGCCCGAGCCGGGTGTCAGGTGGCCTTTGGATCTTTTTCGTTCGGTCCAGGATGCATCCGGCGCTGCATGCGTAGGCGCCAGAACGTACGTACAGGCGCTACCGCGCTACCGCCGGCAGTCCGGAACCCCAAGGCCGGCGATCCTAGCTAGGTTGCTGAGCCTACTCGTCCGCAGCGGCGAGGGCCTTTGCACCGGCGGCGCGGCTATGTGAGCCACAGCCACCGTAAGGCGATGCTGTGATGGCCTTGCACTTGCAGTGTCTGGAGAGGATCAGTCTGCATCTCTCTCTGAAGAGAAAGGTGCGGAAGACGAATTGCTTCAACGGTAACATGGGTTGGCCTGTGGGCCAAGTAAGGAGGCCCAATGGGCGAGGAGTGTGTGGGCCTACGACATTCTATCTGTTTTTCCGAGTTAGTTCTTGCTCTTCTTCCCCAAAATTCAATCAAAATCCTATAAATTACCATGACCGTAGGGTCCTAGGGACAAAAGAATCTAAGCTCCTGAGGCTAATCACAATGGAGATTTTATGTCCATGTTTCCAAGAATGCCACGTCAACTTTGTAGAATGATGAAACACACTCTTTCAATAGAGAGTTTCATCTCACTATTTCATATGCCAACATACTATTTAAATGCTGCAAATAAATAACCAATAGAATTTACTCAATTGTGTGAAGATAAAAAAAAACTCTCAATAGAGGTTTTACACGGTTTCCAAGTTCTTGAAAATAGGTTAACATAGTTTCATCCTTATGAAACTCCATGAAACTCTTACTTCTTAAATGATGTGCCATGTCATCCAAGTTGCTGATATGGCAGATTAATTAATACCATAAAATACCTCGTAAAACTTCCGTTGTAAATAGACTGACCTTTACAAATCGTCTTAGGCTAGCCACAGCGGTGGCTCCCGTCGATGGCGCAGGGGGGGGGGGGGTTCGGGCATCGAGGCAACCACTGCGGGGCCGATGCTGGAATCCAAAATAAAGAGAACCGGGGCATGTGGGTGCGCCCAGGCTAGCTAAATAAATTAATATATTTTAGTCAGCTGGCCGAAGGAACGGCGGCGCTGGGTGGGTGATGGATTGGTCTGACGAGTCGGCCCCACTACTACTCAGCATCGATGCCGACGCTGTGGGCGTTTCGGGTTTCACGGCATCGGAAAAAAAGAGGTGGCGTCGGGGGCCAGGTAATTTCAGCATTGGAGCCACTGTGGCTAATCTTATGGGGCTTGAAAAGGTCATAAACCGGCTCTTTGGTTGAAAGAAGAAGTCACAAGTGGGCAGCAGAACACTATGCATGATTCCAAAAAGGATTGTCAGTCAGATCGAGGCATCGAACAGCAGTGTGGCCTTTCAGCAATGGTGCACCATTGCAAAGTCACGGATAAGACGAGAGCGCCGAAGCTACAGCTGGAGTACGAGGACACCGATGGTATAGACGGCATTAAAGCTGCAGCGCCCGCACCGATCAGCGGGCCGGACAGGTGGCTGTGGCGCTGAGCTGCTGCGTAGCTGAGTTGTGCGTGACCAATTACTCGTTCTTGCCCTCACTAAGCCGCTACCGGATCATCCGTGCCGCTCGTTACGAGCCACCGCGCAATTTAAGGCGGAGAGTGGCAGCCCAGTACACGACCTTTCCAGCCGTGAATCACCGTAGCACCGCTAGAGAATTGCAAGACTCCAAAGGACCAAAACCACCTCTCCCCTGTGACCCTTGTCACCGTAGCAGGGCTGATGACATCATACTGCATATAGCAAGATCAGACAAACTGCTTGCATCGATCAGACGGTACCCTCGCGAAATGACGGTTCAGTCCCCCTCCCTATCCTATAAATACCAACCAGTACGACGCAGCAGCCAGAGCATGCGCTTGTGTACTCTCGGCCTGTAGCATCGAGCACACCAGACAGGTGCCAGAACCGCTGGAAACTTTGGCCATGGCGGTGGCGGCACGCAGAAACGGCCGTGGCGCGACGGCACCAGCCGCCGTTCTGGCGCTGAGCCAGCTACTCCTCCTCGCCACCCACTCGGCCGCCTGCGGCGGGTACTCGCCGTGCCCCAAGCCGCCGGCCGTGCCGGCGCCGTGCCCGCCGACCCCGAGGACGCCCACGCCCAGCGGCGGCGCGGGCAGCAGCAGGTGCCCCGTGAACGCGCTGAAGCTGGGCGCGTGCGCGAGCGTGCTGGGCGGGCTGCTGAGCCTGGAGCTGGGCCAGCAGCAGCAGGGCTCGTCGGCGCCGCCCGGTTCCACCACGAAGCCGTGCTGCCAGCTCCTGGGCGGGCTGGCCGACATGGACGCGGCCGTGTGCCTGTGCACGGCGCTGCGCGCCAACGTGCTGGGCGTCGTCCAGCTCAGCCTCCCCGTCGGGCTCAGCGCCCTCGTCAACTCCTGCGGCAAGAAGGTCCCGCAGGGCTTCCAGTGCCCGACCTGATCGAGCACTCGTCCATGTTTAAGTTGGGCCTCTTCGGTGGCCCACTGTTGTGTGTCTTGTGTTGTGCGACTCGTCAAATCCTGTGCTACTATGGTGTTGGTGCGTTCGTTCTGTTCTATCGCTTAGTTAGTCTGTTCTAAGATTGTGATCATTAATTGGGGTTTATGCAAGTCGTTATGTATTCTAAGCTTGTTAAGACTTCGAGTGCATCCGCTGAATTATTATGTACTGATGACATGCATACACACAACCACCCGATCACAAGGCACTGCAACAGTGTCACATACAACAAAGTGCTCACCCCGTCATCACAATGCACGGCTATTTACAGATAAGTGAAGCCGGCAGACACATGAATGATGCAAACGAGATTCAGAGGGCTTTACAAAGTTGCAAGATACCACATGTGAACAAAGCAAATCAGACATCAAATCGTTGAAGTTGAACGCTTAGCCTGTGAAATAGTTGCTCAAAGACACTGGTTGCATTATTGTTGGCTTTGACATGCTTGACAAGATTAAGCAAATCACACGATGGCAGTTTACAACATGGTAATCACAACAAAAACAAACATGATAAACAACAAGTTCCCCTGCTTTTATATGATGAACGGAGACATAGAGCTCATCACACTATGACAGTGCTGGGCGACTAGTCTTCTATGGCCTGTCACCAAGTTCCACTCTCAAATTGTCGTATGGGTAGACTTTGGGAGTCTGCAGAAACAATTCAAAGTTTCAGTTAGCATGTTCAGCAAAATGCATCAAACTCATGCATCCTTATTTACCGGTTCACAAGAGGGGCCTTTTATTTGGCCTACATTCCCAAATCTAAAGAACCCCTTTAGAGATCTATCACAAAGTGTTTGACAGGCATGCCACTGTACTGAAATTTACTTTGCATGGCACGCTAAATAATACTGTAACAATTCAGCAGCTAAGGAAGATGAATGTCCAATTCTATGGTTTTGCACCAAAAGGATACTTTGTGACTTCTCAATGGGCTTATAGAATTGAAACACTAAAGCAGTACAATGGGGTTAGCATCTATACACTCTGTTGTCACTGTCTGATGGCAGATTAAAGAGCTAATCAAGTAATCAGTTTTAAGAGGGACTTCATTCATGGAAACGAGGCTGTATAGCATAAATGTAAAACCAGCTCTGTGCAGCATCAAACATCATTCCTCATGTGGATAGCATATCAATAAGGTTCTTAGGGTATGTTTCAACATATAACACATTAATCTATCATGTTAGACATTCCTGCAGATCTACATGAGATAGCTCATCAGAATCATATTTCAATATGCGCATTGCTGAAGAGATGTTTATAGGTCAGAGATCAAAAGGTTCAAAAAAAGAACAGAACAAGAGCAACTTACCATGGTACCAAAAAAAAAAGTTTCGAGCTAACTTTAAAGCTACAAAAATATACCATCAAAGTGTACAGAGGAAATAATTGGAGCCAAAGTGAAGGCAAGCTACCAGCATAGAACAATGGAGTTTCTGCTCGCTTGGAGTTGGATGATTATGTTAACTGGCAGTTATTCTTCTGGTCTGGAACTGTATTTTGGTTGCTTTGTTAAGTTTGCAGTAATTGTTGATTGTTGCTGGCTCTGGGAACAAACTGTTGTTTACATAGTCTATTCCTGCTGATGGATTATAGCAAGTTTTTGCTAGAGCTTGTGTCAGGTTTTATGTTCTGCTGTTGACTGATCAATTGAAAGCTGGAAACCCCAGCCAACTTTATTGTGCTTGATACTTTCTATAAAAAGCAGGGATTTGCATGCCTTTTATCTCTTAAAATAATCACTGTTGATCAAAAATGCATAGATCAAGTTGTGCTGGACTCAGAATAGGCTCAACAAATATCTAGGGCCTCACCAAGAGACAAATCGAACATTCACCGTAGCCATAGAGTGGAACACTAATTAAAATAGCCATGGAATTGAACACTAATTAAGATTTTTTGTTATAGTATGCTACCACTGGCAATATCCTCCCATTCAAGAACATCTGAAACTGGAATTTAGAAGTCCCTAAAATAAGTTGCTAGACGGTAAGCTAAGACTAAACCTTAAGAGCTATAACTATTGATATTGGATCAAAGATTGAATCCATTTAGGTCCAAAATATTGACAACAGCTAAACAAATTCCATCATCAATTTTACTGAAATAAGAAGGCATAATTGATATATCAAACAAGACCCTCTATGGCTATTGATCACATAAATGTCCAACTCAGACATAATATAACTTCAATGCATTAACTCCCTGTTGTAGAGTTTACTTTTGATTCTACAAACTGATAAATAAGCATAATACAAATTATAGAATCATGGACAACCTCCGCATTGCTGATATTTGAGGAGGTACATGATTTTGTGGTTTCTAACCTATCAGGGCTAGTGACATCAATCCAGTAAGTCGAGTTTCCATATCACAGTCCAAATAACACTACAGTACGATGACTGGTCTCTACAACACATCCAAACACTAGAAAATCAGAAACCCATTACACAAAGGAAAGTTTGCATTGTACACTCACATATGGGATCTTGGAGGCCTTGTCGTTTACAGTGGCGGCCACACCGAGAGCAGCAAAGAACCCCAGTCCTCCGCACAGCCACGCCAACGCCTCATACTATCCAACACCAAACATACAACCAAATCAAGTCAAATCAAACAAATCCAATCCAGACGCCTATGATGCAGCGCAGCGCAACGAATTGGATCAGGCCCATACTACCTTGCCGATGTGCGGGGCGAGGCGGTCGATGCAGGGCTCCGGGAAGGGCGTGCCGTTGTCCCACACCAACTCATCGTTCGTAGGGAGCTGCGCACAAAAAGTCCCCCAAATAGAGTGGATTAGAGCCGAAATGTCCACAGACGGGAAGGGGAAGAGCATTAGCTAGGGTTGGATTTGGATTTGGATTTGGGGGCGAGCGACTTACGGGCTTGTCGGGGACGATGTGGCGGCCTACGGGGAGACCCATGCCGGCGCGTTGCCGGAGCGCTGCGGCCGCGGCGCGTGCGCCGCCGCCGCCCAGGATGCGGGACCCCGCTGCGGTTAGCCTCCCAGCCATCTCTCCTGTCTCTATCCGATCTGTGCGAGTGCGAGTCGTCGTGTGGTGGGGTTGCGCGGCGGAGGAAGAGAGGAGGAAGTTGAGTGGGCTTTGTTCGGCCTTCGTGTTCTGGGCCCAGTGCAGAAGACTAGAAATGGTGGGTTTCTAGTTCGGCCTTGTGGACACTCTACTACTGGGTTAGGAAGCTAGGAAATGTTTGCTGGGCCATAATTGATTAACAGGGCTTGCCATTTTGTTTTGGGACATTATTGTGGGAAATTAGTTCATGCCAAAACCTCATAATAATATTATTTTTTTGCGAAGCTCATAATAATAATTGTATCAAATAAATCTATAAAAAATTTCCTACAAAAAATATCATCTGATACAATTCTTTAGAGAAATCGTTCGCTCTAAAAAAAAATTGTGGAAAAAATGTTCCTCTGAAGTCTGAACCATTGCTTGCTCCACCACTGTTGCCGTGCACTTGTACACCACCAAGTATCTTGTAATTGAGCTTAGCTTCATAAGCACAATCAAGCAGGCGGCCTCCCTTGCACTCGGCGCGACCCGTCACCGAAGCAGCCATCACGCGCTGCGCTGTTGTTAACTCGCGGGCAGGTGACGGGTTAGACGACACTCCAAACAACTCTAAACATAGTACCGACATCTGATGCAGATGTTTCCACGAGCATCCACATCAAAATGATTTTGCCCCTGCGTGCCGTCAGCACAAATCAGACCGCCAACTCAACCTGTCGCCTGCTTAGGGTCGCCCTACCGCTGTCCAGCTGCTCCATGTATCAGATCCAATCACTGATCCCCTCCCAGCTGCTAATCATCGGCCTAAAGACCAGCTCCTGGCTGCTGTGCAATGTATGTATGTTGCTTCCATTTTTCTTTGTTAATGTAAAAAATAGCATGGAGAAGCAGACGAGAAAGTCCCAAACTCGCTCCCGATGCTTCGCAACTAAATTTAAATACAACGCATTCCTGCGGTTCTGCATAGTGGTGCCATTAGACTTATGTGTTCCCATCATACAGAAAAGAAAAATGTATGCTTAGTTATAAACAAATATACAGGCTGGTGAACTGAAAATAAAAAAAAAACAGCTAGACAAACACCAAAACATATGAAAACTGAACTACGCCGACGTCATGCTTGTACTGCACTTGAAGTTAACCGAATTACAAATTCGGGCATAAAACTAAACTATCTGCAGCGACTGCGACTCCAGCGGCACCGACCTGGGCACATTCAATTAATCTTGCAGTTAGCTAGCCAACTGCCCCCGTGGAGCCGGATTAATCACTCGATCATAAACAAATCAGTCTGTGAGATCGATGGGCGGGGGGAATAAACTATGCGGGGGCTCACATGGCATTCAATGTTTGATGTGTCCTGTCTCACCTCGCACCAAAGAAAACTTTGGCCTAGTGGGTTGTTGTTTATTTTTATCTTTACTTGGCAGCTATGTTGCTTAGGCGTTTAATTTGGTGCCGTAATCTAGCCGTAGATATGCCCAACATGCTGCCATCTATCAACCGTGATGCAACATGGCAGCCATGTTCAGAACATGAGGATTCACCGAGCTGTGTACATGTACGTGAAATTTTATCCAGCGTACTTCTTTTTTACCGATGTTCTAGCTATGCTGGGATTATGCAGAGGCAGTGCCCATGACAGTGACATGGTTTGGATTGAAGTACCCCCATGCCTTTTTATTGTGCACTGTAAACGGAACAGTGCTATTGCTAATCGCTTAGATAGAGCGTTAAAATAACCCACCACGTTCGCTTAATCTAAAAAAGAGAAAAATTTGCATCGTCGGATTTTACGAAGATCTAACAATCTAAACTAATTCAAGAGTCTATATCAAATATGTTAATAAATAGCCAATTTCGGATTTAAAAATTAAGAAAAATTAGGACATGACCAAAGAGTCCATGCCAAATACGATTAGTAAATAGTTAAACTCAAAATAAAAAAACGGCAGTTGACCAAAGAGTCCCTATTAAACACGTTCGCTGAGAGGGTCTAGAAATACCCACATTAATCTAAAAAAAAGAAGGATTCGCACCGTCGGATTTTACGAAGATCTAACCATCTAAACTAACTGTCTATATCAAATATGATTAATAAATAGCTAATTTTGGATTTGAAAATTAAGAAAAATTAGGATGTGACCAAAAAGTCCATGCCGAATACGATTAGTAAATAGCTAAATTCAAAATAAAAAAATTAGCGCTTGACCAAAAAGTACCTATCGAACACGACTAATAAATAGATAAATTTAACAATTAATATAAAAATTAGCAGTTGATTTGTATAGCAATTAAGAAGCAAATTTGGATGACAAATAGCTAAATAAATAATATAGGTCAAATATACATAATAAATAAATAAATTTGAGCTAAATTATGAAGATCTAACAGCAGTCCATAATTAACACGACTAATACATAGATAATTTCAAGAATTAATAGAAAAAATAGTATTTGATTTGTAGAGCTATTAAGAAGTAAATTAGGAAGAAAAATAGCTAAATAAATAGTATCAGTCAAATACAAATAACAAATACCTAATATGAGTTAAACTATGAAGATCTAATGGTCTAAACTAATCTAAATAAGTCATATCTAAGACGACTAATAATAAATACATAAATTCTAAACTTAAATAATAAGTGTTTTATATATGAAAATTGGAATACTAAATGGATAAAAAAATCGCGTCCATTGGAACATGCAAGATATCACATCACTTAAACAACTAGAAATCTACCCATTATCAATTAGCTAAGAAAAAAGAGGAAAATGGTAACATATTTGGTATACCAGCTAGGGCCTAATAAACTTAATAAATGGGATAAGTAATAATTTTATGATAAGTTAAATACACGAAATTAAAGCACGTAGGACAACAAATAGATCGAGCATCTTGCTAGAACCATGGAATATCATGAATGCAAAGGAGTGATGTAGCAGAGGTAGCAACTAAGTAAAGCAAGCAAGATATAAAAATCAAATAAAGAAGCAGATGAAGGGGTGAATCAATAAATCATGCATAATAAGGTTTTATAAAGGGTAAATATATGTGTCAATCAAACAAAACATGGAGCATGCTAAGTTATTTGGTGCATCATCACCTATTTTCATCTAGCACATTTTCAATCTTCTTTACTTAGTTGCCGCAATTCCGTAAAAGGGTACTTTCTAGATTTATTCGAGAATTCAAATAGATCTAGGCAAGTGGAGATTGATACATTTGATTCATCACAAATTATTTTTGCGAGTAGTCATTTCTTCTTTATGGCCGGCCCAATGCTCTGCCTGGGCAAGAAGTTGATCTTGGCACCTCTGGCCCCCATATAAACTATTTTCCTCCTTATTAATGAATGCTAGACTTTATTGTCTAGGTCTTTCAAAAAAAATCTTCATACGGTGAGATGCAAGTCAGCAAGAGGAGGGATGTGAAATAGAAGGAGACGACCTGAACCAACTGCAAGTATACTCATCCTATTGCTGTCTGTAGAGCAGGTAGGTAGCTGTGCAAGATGAGCAGATGTGACTTCAATTGATCGATTTAGAGAGTATGAACTCGATTTCTCCTAAACTTTGGTAAGATTCAACCGATAACAAAAATATTATGCAAAATAAGCAGATATTACTTTGGCTAACCAATTTAGGGAGTCTAAACTAAATTTCGCCAAGACATTAATTCAATTCAACCCATAAATATGACATGGTTGGAGATTTCCTATGCAAAGTATCCAAAGATAAATGAATATGGTATGACCCTACACCACCGTTGTTTGTCCAGCTTTCCACCACCGTTGGATACGAGCTCCGTTCCATAAAGTGGCAAACAACTCAAGTATATGGACACTCACTGTGGCAAAAGATGGAGTCAGATCTAATGGCTTCGAGCAAAATCCGATTTATGCAATAGCAGCCGAGGCCCGAGGGTCGAGCTGGCGGCAAATCATCCTAGCAAAGACGCATAAGACAAGCATAGAACAACATCTCCACGGTGATGAGATGAATGGTAGCGGTGTTAATTGATATGGTGGGCAACGTGTCTCGGAAAGAACAACTTAATGTTGAGATGGTATCTAGACTCTCTCAAAGAAAAGATGGCATCTAGATTTGGGCACTCATCGATGGTTTGCAATCGGCATGGTCAGTTCCCGTGCAGCTGTGGACGCTAGGCTGGGTTGATGCCTAGGCGACAAGCTAAGCTAGCCAAAAATACAAACTGAGATCGATATTTAACACAAATGCCTTACTATTGCAAGCTACATGCAGTTCTCAGTGAGACGGAACTTTTTTTATACAGGAGGGGTATCCCCTATTGGTTATATATTAAAAAGATAAAAGAAATTACATATGTACAAGAAGGTCAAAAGAAAAATTACACAAAAGCATCAAATCATACCCCCTTTGGCATAGCTTCTTAAATGGTTTCACGAAGAGCTTCACTCGAAGATGTACCAAACGAGTATTTTTGGACCGGCTTCAGGCGTGAAGCCGTCCATGAAGCTCATTTCAGCTTCCACTGGCAAGAGGGAGCCATAAAACGTAGCTTCGACCGGCTTCCACAGGAAGAAGCTGTTTCGCCAAAAGTCTTTGAAAACGGCTTCAGCTTCACCAGAGAAGCTGCTTCAAGAGCCGTTTTAGGAGAAGCTGAAGCAATGACAAAGGGGGTACTTTAGCTTTACCCTATAAATAAGCAACGCAAAAATTTAGCGTTCTTGCAGTTTTGGATCGTTGGGGATTCATTTTCAAAAATGTTCGAATTCTCACTATCCAGATGTATTTTTCAAAAACACAAAAATTTTGATGAGACGGGACAACGCGAACTGTCAAGGATGTATCCTCAATGACTGTGGTGTAGCGGGTAAAGCTTCTTGGGACTAGAAGTTAGGAGGGAATGAGCAAGGTATATCTTGCATAATAGCGAATTTGTTGACCCTTGAAAAAGATGCAGCGTCCGTGACATAAGGGGGACATATATGAACCTGAAGTAATTGGAGATTGTAGAACAAAGAAAGGAAACGAGATTTGGGCGTGATCAGAACTAAAGAGGGATGCAACCACTATCCATTAAGATTTGGATCCAAACTTCAAAACCTAATTCCAAGGATCTATGGTAGAATAAATTGAGCCACGTACTCTCACTTAGATTTTCTTAAAGAAAATTTTGAAGGATAATTTGTTACCTGGAACTATCAAACAAAAATAAATACGCCACCATTCAGAAATTTAAAAGTTAATTGTATTCATGTGGAAAAGTTTGAAATTTTTATATTAATTTTATTCTATGATAAAAATACATTTCTATGTGAGGTAATTCCTTTTCTCATGAATTTATATTCCAAGATAATAAACCACAAAACAATATGATGGATAAAACATGGATGATATCTTGATCATGCATATTAAGACAACAATTACAATGATACGACTGGACAAACTTTTGCCATAAATTTATTTTAGAGTAAAAACAAATATTAATATAAAAATCTAGCTACCTGTGCAATTTGCGCGGGCAATCTTGCTACTTAATCTTAATATGAACGTATGATGAGCCTATATCCTTCATCTTTTTATAAGCGAGATTGGTTGTTGGGACTTCCAAACTAAGGATAGCCTGGTTTGTCTCCATCAGCCATTCCGTCTAGCTATAGTTAAACAAACTGTTGATGGGTGGCTTGGTCCATCGACCACTTTACTGATCATCAACTAGATTTTTGCGTTTGATTATTGGTGCAGCGGCGACGCCCGGCAGAATTGGATTTTGACCTCCTCTGCGGATGCGCAACGCTTTTTACATGTAAATCCTGGCTTCGAAGTCTCTCAAGTTAAGACGTCTCGTCTGAAGAAAATGGACAGGAACCAGATGCCATTTGGATGGTGGACTCCCAGTATGATCAGTTGCCGTTTCTTGTTGGCTACGTGCATGCACCGATCTTGAAAAGGAGCCATGTTCAGAACATGAGGAGTGGTACTAGTATTTTGTGGGAACGACCCTCTAACTGATTTAGTTAGAGCGATCAAGTAGCGCCTCGCTGTATCCTGGATTCGACTCCCCGATTAAATGAATTTTAGACTAGGGTTAAAGAAATCTCATCGGTTGCCACCACGTCAAAGCACACGAAAGTCCAAACCGCTCTTACACGCGCAACTGAGGTTTTCTTGATGTATGTGAGAATACCTTCTTCTTATATTAATGCTCGGGTGGCGGTTTGCCTCTCGCAGACCGAGTTTTTTTACTAGTATTTTGTATTTTTGAAAGAAATTGTTGATATTTTTCAGGTACCAATAAAATGGACGTGTTATTAATCAGTTGTGTATTTTTGAGTCAAAAGTAATATTGACTGGACGAACAACGAACAGAATAAACCAGAGACTTTTGATGAATGGAAAGAGTCTTTGAGAGTCACCAACTGGTATAGCAGCAATAAATCATGGACCATAAGATAATGATGTGCGAGCAGCTGGTCACATTTAACTCCTGTGGTGACGATCAACCGATGTTCTGGTCTGAACATCGAAGCACGTTTCGGTGGGCCTGACGTTTACCACTGTGAACTGTCCACGGTCATTCAGTTTCAGTTAAAGATCGGGACATTCTGTCTCAGCTGAAGACCTGAAAACTTTCAGGTGGCTTTTTTACTTTTTATGGGTTGCAAAGGGATGCATAATTGCTTTCATCTCCAGCCCTTCACCGCAATTTTGGAAAAAAAAAAACTCCTGTATTCTGTATATGCCTTGAGTGCGATGCTGCTGAACACAACTGAACAATATGCAAGTACTAGTGCAGGATAACCATAACGTGAAAACCCAGTCATCTTCTTATTCTTTCTTTCTTTTCTTTCGTCCCTAAAGTCAGATTAACAAGGGCCCATGAAAGCAAGTTTTTTTTCCTTTTCTGTCTGAAGATTACACTCTTCCCCGAGGATTAAATACAGCTCTGAAGGATGCCACCTTTTGTTTTTTTTGAAGGAAAATGCCACCTTTTGTCAGATAAAAGCAATGGTGCTTTGACATGCTCCCAAGCAAAGAAATCTAGGGTTGAATTGAGATTTGAAACGTCGCCAACCGGGCGCCAAACACCACAGAGTGCTCCATACTTTGAGACACGCACACACCCAAGGAGAGGAAGAGCAGAGAGAGCGCGCGCACGTGGTGACTAGTAGTCCAGGAGTATGGAACAGCACGCTGCAGGATCTCCGTTCACCTTTTCACTTTCAAGTGTTAAAACTGGTGTCGAGCGTCAAAAAAGTCACTAGTAGATGAGAGATGAAAGTGTGGGCTGCAATGATGGTGAATTTTGGAGCGACCGGCCTCGAGCTTTCGACCGCTTTGCTCCATCCTTTTTGGGCGTCGTTTGATAATTCAATCGCCTTTGGGACTTGGAGCCTCCCCCAACATACCGAGAGCTGCAGGTGCGCAGTGCAGCGGCCGAAGAAGAAGAACGACGCCAGCGCAGCCTGCACAGGGAGGGGAGCTTTCGTGCAGTGCAGCCATGATGCACAGCACTGCCTTGCACTGCGATGATATGATGGAGCACTGGCTCCACCGGGAGAGCCATGCCCTGCGCTGCACGCTGGGTTTTTGGCATGGCCAAGGTGCAAGCACTGACTGTCAAGAAGAATTTTTCTCTGAATTCTTTTTCTGCGGTTCTGAATCCCTGTGTGTGTGCTAAGTGTGGTTTAAAGAGAATAAGATCATCCACAGGAACGAAAGCTCCGGACGGCTGGCACAACATGCAAAGTCTCCTGCAAACAGTATCGTCGGAGGATTTCTCCAACCGAATGGCGGAGTGCACCCATCTAATCATAAACGCCTAATCCTAGTTTTGGATGAGTTTGGGGAAGCCAAGGAAGGCTAGATCAAGAGGCGCATGAACACGGAAAGCACACAAGGTTTAGAGTGGTTCAGACCGCCGGAGCGTAAAACGCTACATCCACTGCGTGTTGTATTACTTGTGAGTCTGTGGAAAGCTTGCGAGAGCCTAAGTGTCTCTGGGACTTCGGAAAATCTCGGCTTGAGAGAGCTTGGGTTCGAGAGAGCTTGTGTTCTAACGTGTGCGCTCTCCCTTTTATAGTCTCAAGGGGAGCGCGTACACTGAGCGGAGTCCCGACAGGTGGACCTGGCAACATACGTACACATTGGAGCCTTTAATGTCTCAGATCCGGAGATCTTCCTCATCAGCCTCCGTGCGTGTCCTCCGTCTGGATTTGGTCTTGTGCCATCCTCTCAGCATAGTAGGGGTCGTGCTATCGCTGTAGAGCCAGCTCCTGCTGATAGACGAAGGGGCTACACTGATCTGCCATGCTGTAACCTTTTCTCACTGTAGCTGTTGAAGCGTCCCCCATCAGGGAAGACTTAAAAGTGTTGATTTATCAGTCCCAGGAGGCTGTTAACACTTTTATTACATCAGATGGTATATCACCGTACAACTCTACGCGGTAATGGGCAGTGAAGCGCCACTATCGCGAGGATCACAACCAGAACCCACACAACTACACTAGCTACGAACAAAGGGTCATCAGAGTCTTGCGCCATGCGGAATCCAACGGTGGCCTCAACCACAGGCAAGACTGGGTGCAGGACGAAACCCTACTCGTTGTCTTCGGGGATGTAGTCTGGGTCTTCCACTGTAAAAGTAAGAGAGGGGTGAGTACAAACGTACTCAGCAAGTCCAATCACACCCACGGAGGGGGGGTATAACAGTAATCATATGCACAGGACAATCCAAGGATAGGTTATGGTTCATTTGTGAAAAACTCAACTGTATGCAAGGGTTCGTTTAAAAACGATTTCCAAAACGAGTTTTCTGGCACCAAAACACACGATTTTGATCCACACAGGATCCAAGTTTTAAACTGCTACCGGACTCCCCGTCCGCCGTAGCACACGGCACAACTGCCGGACACTTTCCAAACAACTCACACCAGCCCATCCATTTCCAGAGATAAACACTAGTTATGTGACCACACCGTAACTTGCCCAATACCGTGGGCACGGCTATTCGAATAGATTTTAACTCTGCAGAGGTGTGCAACTTTACCCACAGGCGGGGTACCACAGCACGAACACCTGAGTGCCGGTGCAGATCCCATCGAAGCCCTTACCCACCATAGCTAGACCTGACTAGCCATCACGGGATCTATCAAGGGGTCATTCGACCTACACCGAGGTTTAACCGGGGCATAAGTCACACAGAGCTTATCCCGTCTCCTTGATCACCCGTTGCTCCCAGCTCTCCTGATGGCTATCAGACTAACTAGTGGGGTTGAGCCAAGCCGTTGCCCATACAACGGTCAAGTGGTTCGCACTACGAGAAGCTAGGTGAGATGTCACATCAACTCGGTCCTTAGGGGTGACAAGATGGATATCTCCCATCCACGCTCAACCACACAGGTACGAGCACATCAGCGGCAATTCACACAGAAATGCCATCCATCTCGTCTAACTCGCTTTTCAAAACCCCATTGTATCCCTTCCCACACACACGCATTTTCTTTATAAATCAGGCGGTCAAAGTATGGTTATTTCAAGCAAGGGTGGCTATCCTACCGGGTTTCCAGCACGCAAAACAATG